>NC_133618.1:174859062-175051562 GCF_048593235.1 Sminthopsis crassicaudata | reverse complement strand
TACCTTTCCACCAGTGTCTTCCACTTCCCCTTTGACCTTCAATGTCATTCACCAAGTGACATTAAAGGTCTCCCAGATACAGTAGCCTCAGAAAGGTATTGTTGCTACTGTTGCTTTTATACTGCAATTTAGACTGCATGCTTTTTTAGGGGGGTTTCCCTTCCCCATGGGCCTGATTCCCTACTGAGGAAGCCTTCCAGAGATATGTGGGATTTGCTACAAAAATACAACTCATCTAGTAATAAGTGGCCTGGATGGCAGTGGAATGAGAGAGGTCACTCACCAGTAGATAAAACAGCAGCAGTTGTGATAGAAGCAGATAAAATGCAAGGCAAATGAGCAGCCAAAGAGTGGAATGCCTGCCAGGGAGAAAATAGAGGGGTGTCTCTGAAACAACTCTGGAACTCATGCTTTAGTTTACCCTCAGCATTTGATGGCAACTATTCATCAAGTTTACTAGAAGTTCCAAGCTTATCAGGATTCCCTCATTCTTTCCTGACTTTGTGAAGATCCAAAGTCCTTCCTTTCATTTAAGGTGTCAAACTCCACCACCGGGAGACTTTATTGAATACTATTAATTCCATTCCCCTAAACCAAAACCCTTTAACATCTCCCTTGACAGTAATTCATTCCTTGCAGAACTCAGGGACTTGCTAAGGCCACAGAATGTTTTCATTAGAGAACCATGGGGTTCTGCTCATCTGCTGATTCAGTGCATAAAGACCATCTAACATGCAGTCTTTAAGATAAAACTAAGACACTATTCAGAAATTACAATTAAGAGAGATCTAAGAAGTCTTAAATTTTACACCTATCTTTCTTGATGTTTATGATGCTTTTCCTCTTTGATGGGCTTGGCTAAAATAGTTAAGAAATTCAATGCAGACTGCCCAAAATGGAAGCAAAGAGGAATAGCAATCTTGAGCCATTTAGGTTCTCTACTAATGTCCTGTTGTTTGGTGAGGTCAGTGACTATTGCTATAAAAGCTTGGTGGCATTCTCTTTTCTGTATCTGAGGCACCTCAAAAGACTGTGTGCACGGTACTGCATTGTGGTTTAAAGATACCTTGTAATTTAGGGAGTACACAGTTGGTATTTCAGAGCTACTTAGCTCAGGAAATAGTGAAACACTATTTTTATCAAACCCTGATTAACCAGAATGTTCGGGTGTGGGATAATTGAATTTACTGGTTAGCTAAAGTTCTTTAAAACATACAGACACACAAGCAATGACTGTTTTGTTTGTTTGTTTGTGTTAACCCTTGTGGAAAATACATCTAAAATTAACTTATTGACTAAACTTTCTTGACTTAGGAAATCAAGTTTATGGAATATGATTTTGTGACTATCATAGTGAATGTGGACTCTATTATTTTAAAAGTATAAGAATGCAAATAAAGTTAGACAAAGTGGAAAGACCAAGTTTGAGGGTATATTGATTTCAAGATATCACCTGGAATTTTTTAAACCTCTCTATTCCTATTAGTTGTTTTACAAGATGTTTCTTTTTGATTAATTTGAGGTTTAGAAAAGTCTGAGTAATTCAACTTCAAATTATTCGATCCTATGATCTTAGGATGTCAAAGTTAAGCAAAGCCTTAATGTTCTTTACTATTTTCTTACTTTTCTCTGGCTCCCAGACTTGTTTGAAAGCTCATACTGTAATCTTCACCTTTTCTGCTTCAATATCTTCAGGCCAAGTTTTTTCTTTGTCTTAATTATTTTCTTCTAATATAAGCACAACAGCAATCTAGACTAAAGTTGGATACTATTCCATCTGATAAATCCTCTATGATACCAAGATTGTTCTGCAATGGTGAGAGGAAAATTATTGAGGAGTTCATTCAATTTACAAATAAAGCTATGTTTTCACACTAGGAAATCTTGTTCAGTGTTAAGATCCAAGGTTCATTCTAATTTTTGAAGATCTAAGCTATGTTCTGCATGTTCCCTTTTCAATCATGAGCACAAAATTCCCCATCGAGCAGTACTAAAGAGAGACTACTCGCTTTGATATGTGAGTTGATTGTCCTAAGTGTCCTACATTTAACAGTGATATTGCAAGAAAAATAAAGACACGTAGAGCTGACCAACTGAACCAAAGATTTTCTTAAGTAATCTCTATGAGCAGTATGGGCTTCAATTTTGCAAATACACTCTGCATATTTTAGTATTAAGAATGAAATTTAAATCAAATCATTGCATCTTAACTGATCTCCATCCAACAGTATTCTAAGCCAGATTGTAATATTTCTATCACCACTTGGTTTCAATGGCCTCATTTCCTATTCTATGAGCTTTTCATCATTCATATTTTTTTCTAGGAAAATTATACATACATGTTTTTAAATGACTATGTTCACATTAGCATTACGGAATAGGACATATTTTACTAGGCTACAAACTGTTTGAACAATAAATGGCAAATGCAACTCTATAATAGTGACATGATGCTAAGAAATATTCTTTGATGGCTTCAACCATATTTTTACATACTTTTGCTATTGTTAATGTTAAAAAATATAAAACCAAATTATAGTTTGTCCTTTTTTATTATGGGACATTTTTATAGCTGTCAGAAAAAGGCGTATTTCACCATTCCCATACTCATAAAAATCAAATTGTCACTATCCTTTATAAATTTTCCCTTGGATTTTTCTTTATTGAATAGAAAATCATCTTTTGTTAAAATGATGACCCTTTACTCAGTGCTACGGAGGAGACAGTGATGATAAAGTATCATCATAGTACAGTAAGTTTTATCCCCACTTTTACAAAGTATAAACCTTTTTACAAAATAAAATCTGTTAAAGATGAAAGACTGGAAGGAATACCAAGATTCTTCTACATTTGCAAAATTTTTTAATTATTCATCTTAATGAAGATATCTATGTGTAAGAGATTTTGTTGGGAACAGGGGGAAGGTGGGATTGGTATTGTCAATTATCACAGAATCTGAATGAATGAAATTTTCATATATTCCTCAAATCTCATTTCGAGTCAACAGTTTCAACAACCTATTCAGAACTATTAACAAGGAGCCATATTGATTGATCGGAACACTAACTTTTTCATTTGTTCAGCCCTGCTGGTGATGGTGAGTGGAATGAGAGCTATCAAGCTTATTAAAAATAGGAAAAGAAACAGGGAGGAGAAAGAAAAGAAGAAATAATAGAAGCTTGGAAGAGCTCCTAACTCAGAAAGAGAGTCCTTAAATTGTTCAGAATTATTTTCAGAACTTCTATTGACTTTAAAAGTAAATTATAGTAGGTAAACCTATTAGGTATACATTATGGCCCCAAATTTATTATTTTTTTCAAATAATTGCTCAATCAAAAAACATTTAATTAGTCTTATAGTATGTATCAAATGCTGTGCTAGATACTAAAAATACAAAGACAAAATATGAAGTAGCACAATTCTCAAAAAGCTTATATTCTACCTGATGAACAGTGAGTGTATATACATCAACATAGAAATTTACAATAAATATAAGAATGGGGGTAATAATAGAGTTGGGAGAGGGGATCATGGAAGAGTGGTTATATTAAAGCAAAATATTCTGAGGTAGAGTAATTCAGGTCAATTCAGCTATAACATAGAATTTATGAAGGCAAAATAAACTTGCAAAGGTTATGTTGGACCAAAGTTTGGTCCTGGAAATAAAAGGAAGCTAGCTACTGAACTTTATTGAGGAGAGGAGATCTGAGCATTTTTGACCATTGTGTGGGGAAAGCATTGGAAAGGCAAGAGGTTTGAAGAGGGGAGATGAATTTAGCAGTTCTTGCTGTAGGCCAGACAAGATAAGATGTGAGTCTAAGTTAAGATTGTGGCCATGTAAGTGAAGAAACAGGTTTAATTGCATTAGATGTTGTAGAATCAGCAATATTTGCTAGCTGATCACATCTTTGTGATGAGGAAGATGAAAAGTTGAATAGAATGTCAATATTGTAAATATCGGTGACTAGAAAAATGATAGTGTCCTCAGGAGAAATAGGGAATATCTATGCTTTGCCTAAAAAGCAACTAGAAAAAAAATTAAGTCATATTTATAGTTCTGAAATTTTTCTTGACTCTTTCTTATTATGCCTGTATTTATATGAGAAATTTAAACTAAAGAATGTATAATTTACTAATCCCCCATTAGACAAAATTCAAAATTTCACTAGTGTGAAATGTCAAACCAGATTAAATTTTTTGGGGTTAAATTTTGTCAGATGACAGGTGGTCATAAACCAACTTTCTCTCAATTTCTGTATCTGTCTCTCTGTTTCTATCTCAGTCTGTCTCTCTTTCTTTCTCTCATTCACTCTTTCATTTCAAGCGGCTTTCATTTTACTGGAAAGGGAACAAACCATTTATATTAAGTAACTCTTTTTTATCACTTAAGAAATGTTGGATATAACAAATTCCTCATTCAGTTTCTAGAGGCCTCATAGACATTGAATAAATAGTCAAGGACGTTTGGCCTCCTTAATTCACATGGAGAGCAAAAGGGCCTGTAAGTGAGATTCAATTTTTTGCCTTCAATTCTAAAAGCAACACGGGAAAGAGAATGAATCCTCTGCAGGTGTGATTTTGGTCATTAATTTGGTCATATCCTTCATTTTCTCTGTTCACCTGACTTGTAAAGTTACTCATTAAAGAGTGTTAACAAGCAGTAACACAAAGCATTACTACAAAGCTTTAGAAAGAGCAAAAGAAGAGAATAAGGGAGGAGGAGAAGGGAAATGAAAGAAGTCACAGTCAGCCAAACCTAGGGCAAAGTAAATGAAAATGTTTTTGCAGCAGGTATTTTATTTTTCTTCTTTGTGGTGAGATTAAGAGAAAGGAGAGGAAAATACAAAACTATAATTATTTTGGGAAATAGTTAACAGAAACTATAGAAACACTAAACATTAGATATAACCTATGTTCTACAGCAGCAGCCTTATGCCTTGAATAGATTGTTTTGACCAAAAAAGGCCACTATTGTCAGTCAATAAAAATAAGAAATTTTCTAAAGATTAAAATAATTCCTATATTAGAGAAACAATATATGTACACAGATCTAGAACCAAAAACAACAATTGTATGGAGAGTTGGGGGGGATTGCTGGTTAATTCAAATGAAGGAAAAAAAAAAAAGAATTTTTAAACACTAAACTAAATCAACAAAGGATCCACTGATGGAAACAGCGAATGGCCTATCCCATATTTAGGAATGATTCCATATGGCTTTCCCACAAGAATCTCTTAGGGATTTTTGATATTATAAATTTCTTTACCTCATGCCTGAAATCTCTGCAATTTGATGTTTCTATTCAATTTCAAACCCCTGTACATAGAAGGCATTTGTGGTTCACTAAGGAAAAAAAAAAAAAAAAACTGGGGGAGGCAGGGAAAGGAAGGCAGGATTTGTTTGATGAGACAAGTGCTCTTCCCTGGAGTCAAGCTGATGCTGAAGTTTATGTAGAGACCTGCCTATTAGCTCTCTCTAGTAACTTTTATCTGGGCAGCCAGCCCCAAGAGCAATTCAGGTAGAGCTGAATAACGTCTGTCATTGTCTCAGCCGCCATGAGGTTTCTCAGCTCTATGCTGCACTTGAATGACACTCTGTTATTATGCTATATTTAGGCAATGAAAGGTGTAATTAGCTTTGTTCTGCTGCAAACTGATCCTGCCTCCCATGCATTATAAAGGGTAATAAAATAGCCAGGCAGATATAAAAACCTGAATAAGCATATTATGCTGTGGAATTTCATGACTCTCAAACTGTTGAAAGAATCAGGGTAAGGGAGCCTTCTGTGTCTTCAAAAGCCTGATGAGGAAGGTTGTCAGTAGGGGCCATCCAAGTACCTATACCTAGGCAGTCCAGGTTTCAAGAAAACAGATATTTAATCAACTCCCCTGCTGTGGTGGATACTCTATAATTGATGATATTTTCTTGGTGAAGGCTTTCCTCTATGATACCTAATTTTGTTTCAAGGCCTGCTGGGAGAAGAGGTTTTATCTCAGTGTCACTCACCATTTAGGCCTTTCTTTGACAGATGCTGCTGTAGAATATAGGTTATGTGTAATGTTTAGTGTTTCTATAAATTTTATTAACTATTTTCCAAGATAATGATAGTTTTGTCTTTTCCTCTTCTTTGACTGTTCTTTCCAGATGTCATTAAGAATTTGAGTTGGCTATTTTTGACACATCTTATATGACTCCAAGGATGAATGTTGCTGACCAGAATCATCTTTATAATAATAGAAATAATAATAATTAGTTAGGATTTATAGCTAAAATTTTAAAATTTGCAAAGACATTTACAATTACTATCTCATTTTATCTGTACCAAAAACTCCAGGACAAAAACCAAACAAACAAACAAACAAAAAACCAACTTGGAGCATGGATAGTATTATCATCCTTATTTATAAGATAATAATGCCATCTCATTTTATAAATAAGAAAAGTGAGATTCAGTTTCTTGCCCAAGATCACATAACTTGTAAGTATGTGTATGAGATTGGATTTAAGCCCAGTTCTTCCTTTTAGTAAGTCCAATATTGTATCCATTATATCTTACTGCCTCTGGAGCTGAAGGAGATTTCATAGTTTATTCTATCCAAATCAAAGAAGGATTCCATCTGTCACATTACTGTCAAATAGTCAATCAAGTTTTGTGTTGAATCCTCCATTAAAGGTCAACTTACTATCTTCCAAGGCAGTACATTCTATTGTAGTATAGCTGTTATTGTTAAGTAAGTTCTCACAATATTAAGCCTAAATTAGCAGCTTGTAAGTTCTATCATATTGCACCTAGCTTTGCCCTCTAGGGCCAAGCAGAAAAATTTAATCTTTCTTCAATAATACAGATGTTCAAAGAGTCCTTGAAGGCAGCTATTATGTATGTTTCCTGAGAACAGAACCTGGACAACTCCTTCAATCAATCAACTATTTTGGAGTAGACTGTCATTTCCTAAAGGGGGAAGAGAAGTGAATAAGCATTAATTTAGTGCCTACTATATGCCAGGTACTGTGCTAAAAAGTTTACAAATATTATCTCACTTGATCCTTACAACAACTCCGCTAAATAATTCATTTTACAGTTGAGGAAATAGGGTAAACAGAAATGAGAATTAATTTGTCTAGGGTCACATAACTAAAAAGTATTTGAGGCTAGATTTGAACTCAGGTCTTCCTAACTCTATTGAGCCACCTAGCTTTTAATAAAGTTAGATTTGTAAAAAAGGAAGTTTTTTTTTTTTTTTTGTTCCCAGAATCAGAAGGAAAGATTCTATGGTTCTAGGTCCCAGATTTTGAACTATAAGGTTTTCTAGCACAACTTTGAGTTTCAAACTCAAGCCTGGATTGTGATGGAGAAATATTGAGGAGGATTGCAAATTCTACAAGCACTATAAGACAGGAGATCTAGGCTAAGTCCTAAAGAAAGCTTATTTTTTCCTTAACTTACTCTCTTAATACCTGTCTATAAATAAACATCATAGTATAATATTAAATTCCCGTGACATTGCCCAAATGTTTGTAGCAAACTGAATTTTGTGCCAATAGCAAAGAAGGAAAGGGTTGACAAGAAGTAGAATTGCAAAGTTGGGCAGAGAGAACAATCTCTATTTAAATGTTAGGAATTTTCCTAAACAGAAGTGTCTAGCAACTGTGACCGAAACTATAACTTTTCATCTAAAATAGATGTTCTTCTGGTTTAGCCATTCTGGAAAGTAATTTGGAAATATGCCTCCAAAAGCTATTCAATTGCTTGTACTTTGACCTAATGATACCTACCCCTCCTAAATTTATACCCCAAAGAGATCAAAGGAAGATGAAAAGAAATCAGGTGTGCAAAAATATTTATAGAAGCTCTTTGTGGTGGCAAAGAATTAGAAACTGAGGGGATACCCATCAATTGAGGAACAGTTGAACTAATTATTGTATATAAATCTAAAAGGAATACTATTATACCATAAAAGGGGAAGGGGAGAATGAATTCAGAGAAAACTGGAAAGACTTGTAGGAAGTGATGCAAAGTCAAATAAGTAGAACCAGAACACTTTATACAATAATGGCACTATTTCAAAGACAAGAAACTATGAAATACTTAAGAAATAAGACAAGAAACTAAGAAACTAAGAAATACTAATTAAAATTACTAACCACAATTCTGGAAGAATCATGATGAAATATGCTATATCTACTTCCAGATAGAGAGGTGATAGAATCAGATTGAAGATGGAGATATTGGGGATGCGTGGTGAGGGGAGGGATGTGTTGGATATATGCCAATATAGGAATTTGTTTTGATTGCTTAGACATATTTATAATGAGTTTTTCTCTGAATATGGATAAAAGTAATTTTATAGTCTTAATTTATCCTTGGCACCCTAAATTCACTCATTTTAACATTAAAGATGTTACTCTTACAGGATAAGGTTATACTTTTGTATTTATTTTCTATTATCTGTTTTTGTCCTAGTTTTTTATGTGTCTTTTTAAAAATCTAAGTTTGTAGATGTGTCCCCTTTTTTCTACCTATTCATATTTTTTCCTCTTTATATCTTAATTATTTCACTTTAATAGGTTTTTATCCCTCCTTTTCATATAAGCTTTTTGTCCAACTATACCACAAAGAAGTCCAACAAAAAAAGAAATGTTCAATATAAAGCAAAGTATTGATAGCAACACTTTTCTTTGTAGTAGTAAAATATTATAAATAAAACATGTTTATTGATTAGAGAATGGTTAAAAATTCTGCTACATGAATATAATATAATATTATTGCACCATTAGAAAATATAGGAATTCTTTATGAACTGATGAGGAATATATTGAGCATGAAGAAACAATGTACCAAATAATTAGAAGACAATATAAGAAAAAATATATTCTCTGCGTTCAAAGAGTTCACATTATAACAACAGGAAATAGCACATAAAGGTAAACTGAGAAGAAAAGTCTAATTTTCTGGTAAGAAGCAAAAAGCAGAACATCAAATGGAGATTGCAAGTTATAAAAATATGTATTGCTGTGAAAAACCTGAATCTGGATAAAATGGTCCTAGGTTCTAGGAAAATGGTTTACTAACTAAAGTCCAATGTGATTGTAGCTGTACAATACTCACATTTGTGGAAGTAGCTGTGCAATATTTTATATAGTGTCAGATGCAGCTTATAGCTTCTTTTTGCTGAAGTAAAATTTTTCCTCTTTTTTATTGTTTGTTATAGGGAATGGTTTGGTGAGTAAGGTACAGGAGAATGCAATTTTAAAATGATGACTCAAAAATCAACAAAGGCCAAAGATATGAATAAAATCTATAAAGTAAAATATTCTTCCCTGCATAACTCATCTTCCCATGTATTATTTTTGACTTTTGTCTTGGATTTTTGTCTGACAATTTTCGTATATGTGTGTATTATACATATAATATTTTCTTCCTACATTTTACTACTTTTTATGTATCCATATTATCTTGGTGAAAAAGTTTTCTCTGTCTTTTTATTTGAAATATTTTTAAAAATAAAATTGATCAGATATTGAGAAATACAGTTATATCCTTCTTTATTAAGTATATTCTATCCCTGGTTAGAAGCCCATAATCCATATATTGTATTCTATGATTCAGAAGTCCAAATTTTGTCCTCAGACACATTTTAATCAACTATTTTTTAAAATCAAACTTCCTCTTCTGAAACATTATTTTTTGACAGAGGGGACAGAAATATTATCTATTCACTAAAGTCTTTAAGTTGTATGCTCAATACAGACTTATTTTTTTACAATTATTTCCTGTACTTCCAGAAGCATTGTTTATGCAAATTTGCACCACCAGAATTTCATCTAGGTCAAAATTAGTAATAGTCACCTAGTTTAACATTTCTTGAAAGGTTTTCTGTTATGACTTGAACATGCTTCAAGAAGATAAGAGACCTTTCTATTGCTATTATCACCTAAAAAATAGATGCCAGTATTCCAAAGCAGAGTATCTTTTATCTTCTTGTTCTGGCCATCAGTAGAAAAACATTTCAACTGGCAACATCTGTCAATCCTTATCATCATTTCATGGAGGACAGCAAATGGGGAAGATATGCAGGCTACATTTAATAAAATCACTAGAGTTACACTTTTTCAGCAAGTATAGACTTTAAAAGGACACATAGGAAAATATATGTATTACTAAGGGGAAAAGGTAGATGTTATTAATTAGTTAAGAATATTTTCAGATAAAATCTTCAGAACAAGGTAAAGTTTTAGAAACATGTTTACTGTTTTACTGTTTGGGTAGACTGAACCCATGAAACAACAAAAAATATTACTAGATTTATTCTTTTGGGCCATATCAATAAAACTAACAAAATCACATTAAAGTTATAGAAAAATAAAATCCATCTGGAAGAAAAAAATAAAATGCATCCCGAAGGAAAAAAAAATTAGAAACACTAATTTTTAATAGAAGAAAGGGTCCTAGCATCAACAGATTTTATACCACACTACAAAGCAGTAATCATAAAAACAAATTGGTACTGATTGAGAAACCAAAAAGTGAAATAATTGAACAGATTGGGTACAAAAGATTCAGAAGCAAATGCTCTACCTAGTGTTTTATATTAAATCATAGCTATGGATATATTTGACATATATTTGATTGAACTCAATATTTGGCAAAATCTTTTAGGAAAAAATAGAAAGCAGTGTAATAAAAAGTACGTATAAATCAACACCTTCCACTATATTCCAAGAAAAGCTTATAATAGGTACCTGATTTAGACATAAAAGGTTACATAATAAACTACAAGAATAAGAAATTATTTTACATATAGAGGAAAAGTTTGTGAATAAATTAGGGATATAGAAAATTACAGCAAGTAAAATGGATAAGTTTGATTATATAAAATTTTAATTGTTTGTACAAATAAAATGAATACAGCTAAAGTTATAAAGGAAACAATTTACTGAGAAAAAATTTGTTGCAGATTTCTCTGACAGGGTTCTCTTTCTTAAGTCATAGAAAGAAATAATTCAATTCTCTAAGAACAAAACGATTTATTCAATTGATAAATGTATAAAATATGAATAGGCAATTTCTGATGAAGATATACATACTATCAATAATCATATACAGTCATATAAATCTTTGTTAATTAGAAAAATACAAACAATGCTATTGACAAAATGGAAAAAAAAGAAAAATGGCAAATTCTGAAGGACCTGTAGAAAAACAGGCACTTTAATTTGCTTTTTGTTTTATATGTGAATTATTTCAGCCAACCTGGAAATGAATTTATAACTATCTTCTTTGCCTTCCAATAATTAAACTGTTTCACTTGAACCAAATCATATACACAGCAAATTGTTAAAAGAAAGGGAAAGAAAAAGCAGGTATATGTAAAAACTACTTATAGCAGCACTTTTTTTTTGTTTTGGCAAAGAACTAGCAACTAAAGGAGAGATCATAAATTGAACAATAGATCAACAAATTATGGTACATGTGTAATAAGAACATTATCATGCTGAAAGAAATGATGAAGGGTCAGAGAAACCTTGAAAGATTTGTAGGTGCTGAAAAATGAAGTGAGCAGAACTAGGAGTACTATTTCTACAATAGCATCAAGTATAAAAACAATTTTGAAAGACTTAAGAATTCTAATCATCTCACTGACTACAATTCCTGAGGACCTATGATGAAGCATGACCTTCATCTCTTAATAGATAAATGATAGACAAATGATAACCATTAAGACACATCTTTTTTGAATGTGATCATTGTTAAGACTACAGATTTATATAAGAATTTGCTCCCTATTCAGGAGGTAATAAGAGAGAGAGAGAAAATAGATATTTGTTAAGTAAAAAAAAAATTAACAAAAATACTGAGAATAATGAAAAGGACTATTAAAAGTATATTCGAAGGAAGCAATAACAAACATAACAATGACAAAAGTAACAAATATAAAGGTTGGGGCAGATGTCATAATTTTCAGATAAAATTACAAAAATGACTTCCTTGGCTATATTTTACTTCCATCTCTAATATCACAGAGAATACTCACCAACCTACAAATTGTAGGGGGGGAAACAGATGACATGGAAGTGAACCCAAAGTTGTAAAATGTTATTGAAATACTGATAAGAATCTTTGAAAAATCATGATAAATCTAATAGATGTTCCAAAGATGAAGAAGTGAAATGTGTTAGTTTTAAAAAGAGAAACAATAATGCATTGGAAAATAACATATTGATATCAGTCTCCAAGAAAAATTTAGACATTTCAAGAAAATTATCTAGCCTTAAATTGACTTATAAATGTCTCAGGAATAAAATTTTGTAATTATTAATATGTATCACCATTACCTGAGAGATCAGTACTTAATGAATAATTGATGAATTGAACTGAATTGTATTCTAAAGAATAAGAAAAAGAGATTTATCATGTTTGAAAATATAAACTAGGGGAAGATATGCCTCTGTCCTATGAAATATTTTTTGTCAGCTACTTAAGAAAGATAAACATACATGACTGTTGTTATTGTTTAGTCATTTTCTGTTGTGTCTGATTCTTTGTCATTCCCTTGATGTTTTCTTTGCTAAAATGGTAGAATAATTTGCCATTTTCTTCTCCAGCTCACTTTACAGATGAGAAAACAGAACCAAAGAGGGTTAAGTGATTCCATAGCTAGTGTCTGAGACTGGGTAAGAATTCAGGTCTTCCTGATTCTAGGAGTGCAATCTATCCTCTGTGCCCTAAACATAGAAAGCTGCTCAAACAGCCTTAAACAAAGTATTTTTACGTAATTTAAAAGTAGAACAAAGTTGATAGAGTTATCTAATGGATTGAATATGTACTTAGATTCTAAAAGTTCTTTATAGTTAAGAGGAAATAAATTATAATGCAAAAACCATAAAAAATATTTAAAAGGTAAAACAATGTAAATACAAGATGGGGAAAATAATATAAGCTTAATATTAATCTACAGTTTATTGTGGATGTAATAAAATTTAACACTAATATCAAAAATATTCAGAATAAGGGAGGTAATTCTCATCTTCTTTGTGGAGACAATATCTGAAAAATAATTTTCAGTTTCTGAGTGCCACATTTTAGGAAGATAATTAACTTGAAAGCATGCAAAGGAGAATACTGAAAGGTCTGGAGTTCATGTCACATAAAGATCATTTAGAAGAACTGTCATTGTTCAATTAGGAAAACAATAGGAGATTGTGGTATGCTTGGAGGGGAATAATATAATAATTGTCTTTAAGTTGTTGAAAGATGTCACATGGAGGAAGGATTAGATTTTTTTCACAAGGTCCCAAACAATAGTAATAGGAATAAAGATGAGCACAGTGAAATTCAAAGATTAATTGATTTAAAACTAGACTACCTACCTGGATTTGAAAACTTTCACTGTCATTTTCTATCAGTTTGATTTCAAGTAATATCGCCTTGACTCACTTTATTCTGTAAAATTAGAGGATTGGAATGAAAAGCTTAAAAAAAACTTTGAAACTCTAAAAATATGATTTTGGGGATTTTGGAGGTCTAAATTAGTGGGTTTTGTTCAGTGGATCCCTTCCAGCAATGGATAGGTGACCGTTTATAAGGTATGTCAAGTAGGAGATTATTTTTCAGGTGGCAACTAGACTAAACGGAATCTGAAGTACTTTTCAACCCTGAAATTTTGTGATTCTGTGAAACTGGAATGATTAAAAGGAAAATGATTAGAACTGAATGTAATCATGTGAACAATAATTGAAAATGATAGGTATATCTATCCTGAAGAAGCAAGCATATAATGGAATAGGGAAATCTGCTAGATAGTTTCAAATATTTGAAAATCTATCACAAAAATAAAAGAAAAAATACTTTTCCTATATAATATTAGAAGGGAAAATTGGAACTATAATTTTCTCTTTTTTCTTTTTTTTGGTTTTTTTTAATTTTATAATTATAAAAATTTTTGACAGTATATATGTATGAGTAATTTTTTTTATAACATTATCCCTTGTATTCATTTTTCCAAATTTTCCCCTTCCTCCCTGTACTCCCTCTCCTAGATGACAGGCAATACCATATATTTTACATGTGTTTCAGTATAACCTAGATACAATATATGTGTGTAAATCCAATTTTCTTGTTGCACGTTAAGTATTAGATTCCGAAGGTATAAGTAACCTGGGTAGATAGACAGTAGTGCTAACAATTTACATTCACTTCCCAATGTTCCTTCTCTGGGTGTAGTTGTTTCTGTCCATCATTGATCAACTGGAAGTGAGTTGGATCTTCTTTATGTTGAAGATATCCACTTCCATCAGAATACACCTTCATACAGCATTGTTGTTGAAGTGTACAGCGATCTTCTGATTCTGTTCATTTCACTCAGCATCAGTTCATGTAAGTCTCTCCAAACCTTTGTGAATTCGTCCTGCTGGTCATTTCTTACAGAGCAATAATATTCCATAACCTTCCTATACCATAATTTACCCTACCATTCTCCAGTTGATGGACATCCATTTATCTTCCAGTTTCTAGCCACTACAAAAAGGTCTGCCACAAACATTTTGGCACATACAGGTCTCTTTCCCCTTTTTAGTATTTCTTTGGGATATAAGCCCAATAGCAGCAATGCTGGATAAAAGGGTATGTACAGTTTGATAACTTTTTGGGCATAGTTCCAAATTGCTCTCCAGAATGGCCAGATTCTTTCACAGCTCCACCAACAATGTATTAGTGTCCCAGTTTTCCCACATCCCCTCCAACATTCATCATTATTTGTTCCTGTCATCTTAGCCAATCTAACAGGTGTGTAGTGGTATCTCAGAGTTGTCTTAATTTGCATTTCTCTGATCAGTAGTGATTTGGAACTCTTTTTCTTATGAGTGGATATAATTTCAATTTCATCATCCAAGAATTGTCTGGAACTATAATTTTCAAGGAGAAAATATTTGTGTTCATATAAGCAAATGTTTCTTAACATCTAGTTTTACAAAATGAAATGTTGGCTTTTAAATTGTTAATTTCTATCACTTTAGCTATTTGAGTAGTGAATACATAAGCAGCTGTCAAAAATAGTCCTAGTTAATCTCTAAGGTGCCTTTAGATTTTATGACTCTGTATTCTATACATCCCTTCTTCTTCTCCCATCAAGTGATCAAAACACTACAGATGCAACATACAAAATTGAAGCTCAGTACAAAAGAGTTTTTGATTGATTAGATAATTCTACTGAATGTGTATTTGCATTCTTTCTCAAGGCATAGCTCACTCTCATTTAATTTTAACACAAATAAGTATCAATTGATTATATTTTTCTTTTGGATGATCAGTGTATTTTCAAAAATATTTGATATGGTTATGGTGATGTATGGCTATAATCTTTGTTACTACTTGGAACTTGAGAATTTGTTGAATTCAGGGATTCTGAATTGATTTGTGCTATGCTAATTGGTTGCCACAAATCAGTCTATCATCAATATGGAAAAATATTTGGAGTTGGGAAGCTTACCTGAGGAGGAAAGTATACTAGTGAAAAGCTTCCTGGGTTGAAGCTTCCTGAGCCAATTAATAGTGGGATTAGGTGTGTAAGCAGCTATTGCAATTTCACCTTAGAAAAGATAAAGAAACCTAGTTTTTCCTCATCATTTTAGTTAGTTGGGAAAATGATAACTAAGACAATATTATTCAGTGGAATTCAATACAACTTTCAGAAGGAGAAAAGAAAATGAAAATTTAAATCTAGAAATATAAAACATTCACAATTTAAGCGAGATGAGAGAAGGGGAAAAAGAAATGAAAAGAAATAATATAAATAAGAATCATAACACTAAATTTGAGAACAATATTTTCATTAGACCACAAATAAGGAGAATGGAATTTTACCTTCAATTTATGATTACAAAGGAGTAAGATTATATACAAGATAATTAATATAATTAAATATGTTAAAAAAAGGAGTGAGGTTATATACAAGATAATTATGGGGGGAAGTTGGGTGGTAAGTCATTTGGGTAGGAAAAAGAAAAAAATGTATTTTAGGTTGAAGGAAACTCTTAGAGGTAAAATTTGGGAAGGATTATGATATTCAGTTTAATAAAAAATGAGGAAAGAAATAAAATATAATGCAAGGAGCTAATTTGAATGAATATTTTCATCTATGGATTTTTGAAGAGTTCTGCATGTAAAAATTAAAATGAAAAAATGAAGCATTAATGACAGAGAACAGTTAAGAAATGGAAAAAGGAAAGGATGAACTGGAGACTGGATGATATCCAATCAATCAATCCAATAATAATAATTTATGAAGTGACTACTGTTCTCTAGCCACTTTGCTAGGCAGTAGAGATACAAAGATCTAAATGAAAGGGCCCCTGACTTCAAGGAATTTATGAGCTATCCAGAGAGGAAATGTATAGGTATGAATAAATACAAAATAAAAACAAAATATGTTTTGTTTTGACAGATGGGGATATCAGGAAAGTCTCATCAAGAAAGTGATACTTAAATTGAGACTTATAAAAATGTATTTTCATTTTAATAAATATTTCTCAATTAAATATACCCAAAGGGCTATCAAACTGCATATACCTTCATCTAGCAGTGTTTCTACAGAGTCTGTATCACAAAGAGATCATAAAAAAGGGAAAGGACCCACAAGTGGGAAATGTTTGTGTAGCAGCCTTTTTTGGTAGTGTCAAGAAACTGGAAATTGAGTGGATGCTCATCAGTTGGAGAATTGCTGAATAAATTATGGTATATGAATGTTATTATTCTATAAGAAATGATCAGCAGGATGATTTTATGACCAGGTGCTAAGTGAAGTGAGTAGAACCAAGACAACATTGTATATAGCAACAAGAAGAAAATGTGAATATGTCCATCATTTCTGATAGACATGTCTCTTTTCAATAATACGGTGATGAGCATTGTGTGAATCTTACTCTCATCAGAATTGTCTCTAAGAGAGGATATCAGACATATTTGGTATCATAAAGAAACTTGTCTCACTTTATAGCAAAATAAGAGGGAAAAGGGGGAAAGGAAGGGAAAGACTAATAGAAGAGAAACTGGAAAAATTAGGGGAAAAGTATAAAAAAGGGAAAGGAACTCTAAAGGGGGAGAACTATTTGAGGAAGGTGGTCATCAAAATACTGGGGAGGAGGAAAGGGGGATAGGAAAGAGAAAAACATAACAGAGTAAATAAGATGGCAGGAAATACAGACTTAGTTATTTTAACTGTGAATGTGAATGGGATGAACTGTCACATAAAATGGAAGCAGATAGCAAACTGAATTAAATACCAGAATCCTACAATATGCTGTTTACAAGAAACACATCTAAAGCAGAGTGATACATAAAGAGTGAAGGTAAAGGGTTAGAGCAGAATCTATTATGTTTCAGGTGATGTAAAAAAAAAAAAAAAAAAAAACAAAAAAACAGGGATACCAATTTTGATGTCAGATCAAGTAAAAACAAAGATAAATCTAATTAAAAGATATAAGGAAGAAAACTATATTTTACTAAAGAGTACCATAAATAATGAAACAATATCAATATTAATCATACATGCACCAAGTGGTATATCATCCAAATTACTAGAGGAAAAGTTAAGAAAACCGCAAGAAGAAAAAGACATCAAAATATATTAATAGGGGATCTCAACCTTGCTTTCTTAGAACTAGATAAATAGATCCACAAAATAAATAAGAAAAATGGTTAAGGAGGTACAATTCTTTGTTAGAAAAGTTAGGTATTATAGATCTTTGGAGAAAATTGAATGGAGACAGAAAGGAATTTACTTTTTTCTTGGTGGTTCATAGAAACTATACAAAAATTGACAATGTTTTAGGACATAAAGACCTTAAAATCAATTGCAGAAAGGAATAGCAAATACATTTTTTCAGACCATGATACAATAAAAACCACATGCATTATAGACCAAATATTAATTGGAAATTAAATAATCTAATCCTAAAGAATGAATGGTTAAACAACAAATCATAGACACAATCAACAACTTCATCCAAGAGAATGACAATAATGAGACAAAATACCCAAATTTGTGGGATATAACCAAAGCAGTTATAAGGGGAAATTTTATTTCTCTAGATGCACAAAATAGAGAAAGAGAAGATCAATGACTTGGACTTAGATAGAAAAATAACAAATTAAAAACTCAATTAAATATCAAATTTCAAATTTGGAAATTAAAGGAGAGATCAATACAATTGAAAAAAAACCATTGCATTAATAAATAAAACTATTGCTTTTATTTAAAACAACAAAATAGATATATATTTAATTAATATGCTTAGAAAAAGGAAAGAAGAAAATCAAATTATTAATCTCAAAAGTGGAAAGGGATAATTGAAGAGGAAATTAGAGCAATAATTAAGAGTCATTTTGCTCAACTATATGCCAATAACTTATATAATCTAAATGAAATGGAAGAATATCTATAAAAATATAGATTGACCTGGTTAACAGAAGAGAAAATAAATTATTTAAATATTTCCATTTTAGAAAAAGAAATAGAGCAAGCTATTAATCAACTCCCTAAGAAAAAAATATCCAGGGCCAAGTGGATTTACATGTGAATTCTATCAAAGATTCAAAGAAGAATTAATTTCAATATTATATAAACTATTTGAAAAAATAGAGAAAGGAGGACTCCTACCAAATTCCTTTTATGACACTGCTGATAGCTAAACCAGGTCTGGTGAAAACAGAGAAAGAAAATTATAGACCAATTTCACTAATGAATATTGATGCAAAAATCTTAAATAAAATATTAGCAAAGAGATTACAGAAAGTCATTCCCAGAATAATATACTATGATCAAGTAGGATTTATACCAGGAATGCAGGGCTGGTTCAATATTAGGAAAGTTTTCAGCATAATTTAGTGTATCAATAAACAAACTAGCAAAAATCATACAATTATCTCATAGATGTAGAAAAAGCATTTGATAAAATCCCACATCCATTCCAACTAAAGACACTAGAGAGTGTAGGAATAAATTGACTTTTCCTTAAAATGATTAGCATCATATGTAATGGGGACAAACCAGAATCATTTGCATAAGATCAAGAATGAAACAAAGTTGCCTACTATCACCACTACTATTCAATATTGTATTAGAAATGTTAGCTTTGGCAATAAGAAAAGAAAAAGAGATTAAAGGAATTAGAGTAGGTCTTAAGTAAACCAAATTATCACTCTTTGAAGATGATATGATGGCATACTTAGAGAACCCTAAATAATTAACTAAAAAACTACTAGAAACAATCACAACTTTAGCAATATTGCAGGATATAAAATAAGTCCACATAAATCATCAGCATTTTTATATTTTACCAACAAAGTCCAATAGGAAGAGATACAAAAAGAAATTACATTCAAAATAACTATTGATAGCATAAAATATTTGGGAATCTATCTGCCAAGAGAAAGTCAGGAACTATATGAACACAAAAACAAAACAAATAAAGTCAAATCTAACCAGTTGGAAAATTATATAGTGCTCATGGGTAGGCTCAGTGAATTTAATAAAAATTACAATATTACCTAAATTAATCTACTTATTTAGTGCCATACCAATCAAACTCCTAAGAAATTATTTTACAGACCTAGAAAAAATAATAACAAAGTTCATCTGTAAGAAGAAAAGGTCAAGAATTTCAAGGGAATTAATGAAAAAAAATACCAATAAAGGTGGTCTAGCTGTGCCAGACTTAACAGTATATTACAAAGCAGCAGTCATCAAAATCACTTGGTACTCACGAAGAAATAGAATAGTCAATCAGGGGAATAGATTAGGATCAAAGGACAAAATAAGCAATAACTATCACAATATAGTGTTTGACAAACCTAAAGACCCCAACTTTTGGAATAAGATCTCACTATTTGACAAAAACTTCTGGGAAAATTGGAAATTAGTATGGAAGAAATTAGCACTGGACCCACATCTAATACCACATACCAAGATAAGGTCAAAATGAGTTCATGATTTAGACATAAAAAGTGATATTATAAGCAAATTAGAAGAACAAAGTATAGTTTATCTGTCAGATCTGTGGAGAAGGAAGGAATTTGTGTCCAAAGAAGAAATGGAACTCATAATTGTACACCAAATAGATAATTTTTTATTATATTAAGTTTAAAAAATATGCAGACAATACTTTCAGAAGGAATGCAATAAATTGGGAAATCATTTCTACATTTAAATGTTCTTATAAGGGCCTTATTTCTAAAATATATAGAGAACTGACTCAAATTTATAAGAATTCAATGGCTTGAATTGATAAATTGTCAAAGGATATGATAAATGGTCAAAGGATATGAACAGACAATTTTCAGATGAAGGGATTAAAACTATTTCTAATCGTATGAGAAGGTGCTCTAAATCATTATTAATCAGAGAAATGCAAATTAAGACAACTCAGATGCTACTACACATGTCTCATATTGGCTAAGATGTCAGAAAAAGATAAGTGTTGGGGGATGTAAGAAAACTGGGACACTAATACATTGTTGATGGAACTGTGAATGGATACAGCCATTCTGCAGAACAATTTGTAACTATGTTCAAAAAGTTATCAAACTGTGACCCAGCAGTGTTTCTATTGCTCCTATATCCCAAAGAGATCTTAAAGTAAGGAAAGGGACCCACATGTGCAAAAAATGTTTGTGCCAGCTCTTTTTGTAGTGGCAAGAAATTGGAAACTGAGTGGATGCCCATCATTTGGAGAATGGCTGAATAAATTATAGTATATGAATGTTATAGAATATTATTGTTCTATAAGAAATTATCAGGATGGTGGTTTTAGAGAGGTCTAGAGAAACTTGCATGAACTGATGCTAAATGAAATGAGCAGAGCTAGGTAGATCATTGTATATGGCAACATCAATATTATATGATGGTCAATTATGATGAACATGACTCTTTCCAACAATGAGATGCCTCATGCCATTTCCAGTGATCTTGTGACAAAGACAGCCATCTACACCCAGAGAGAGGACTGTGGGAACTAAATGGGAACTAAATATGGATCACAATGTAACATTCTCACTCTTTTTCTTGTTGTTCTCTCGCATTCTATTTTCTTACTCATTTACTAACCTTATTGATCTGATTTTTCCTGTGCAGCAAGCAAATTGTATAAATGTTTACATATATTGGATTTAACATATATTTTGACATATTGTTTGACATTTAGGGGAGGGAGTGGGGAGAAGAAAGGGAAAATCTGAAACACAAGGCTATACAAGGGTCAATGTTGACAAATTATCTGTGCATAAGTTTTGAAAAAAAAAACTTTAAAAATAAAAAAAAAAATTGGAATATCAGGGAGTGATTGGTTGATGCATTTACTTTTTACTTTATCCTCTGGTTCTAGGATATCAGGGCAGTTTTTTTTTTTGATAATTTGTTGAAATGTGATATCTGGTCTCTTTATTACGCTTGTGGTATGTGTGTATATATATATATATATATATATATATATATATAAATATATATAGATATATAGATATAGATATAGATATATACATACATACAAAGACATATGAGGCAATCAGGATTAAATAACTTTCCCAGGGTTGCACAATTAGTAAATATCTGAGGCCTGATCTTCCTGAGTCTAGTACTGATGTTCCAACCACAATGGCATCTAGTTGCCCTATAATGTGATAGTTCTTGAATTATCTTTCCTTAAAATATTTTAGATCAGTTTTTTCCAATGAAACATTTCACATTTTCTTCTATATTTTCATCTTTTTTTTTTACTTTTTTGATTGTTGTCATATAGATTCATTATCTTCCACTTGTTCAATTCTATTTTTTAAGAAATTTTTACTGATCTTTTGTACTTTTTCATTTGACCAATTTTGCTTTTTAATGAGTTGTTTTAATAAATGAAATTTTCTATCTCTTTTTCCACTTGCTCAAACCTATTTTAAAGTATTTTTCAGTATATACTGTGCCTCTTTTACTGAACTGTTGATTGTCTTTCAAGTTTCTTCCTTTGCTTTCATTTCTTTACCTAATTTTTCTTCTATTGTTTTTATTTGATTTTGATTTACAAAAAACAATATTTAACTCTTCCAGAAATTCTCATTTGACATGTTTTTAATTTGCCCCCCCCCTTTTTTTTTGAGGATCCACTTTTTTTTTCTCACCATGGTAACTTTTTATAGGCAGTTTTCTTTTTCTTTTTTCCTCTTTCTTTCTTTCTTTCTTTCTTTCTTTCTTTCTTTCTTTCTTTCTTTCTTTCTTTCTTTCTTTCTTTCTTTCTTTCTTTCTTTCTTTCTTTCTTTCTTTTTGTTGTTGTTATTAATTCAATTGCTCTTCCTATGTTTTCACTTTGAACTTTTTGCTAGAATTGGATTTTGTTCTTAGATTGGGGGATGGGCACCATCCCAAACTTTAAAATCTTCTGCACTGCTATTTTCAAGGCTAGTTCTTGTGGTTTGGACACTTTCAGTGTTTCCAAGATCAGAGATAGGTATGGTCACTGCTGTATTGGTCTAAGCTTTTGTACTTTATCAGGAACAACTCCTGATCTTTGAAATTGCAATTGATATTGCCCCTCCTTCTTTTGGAGCAAAAGTGCTTTTCTTTGTCCTTGGACTATATTACAGAAGTCAGTATGTACAATGGAGGTTGCCTCCAGTGCTAGCTGGGGGGATTCTCCTTTAATCTTCTTCTGACCAGTTTTCAGGTTCCTTTTCCATCTCAGACGTAGAAGCTCCTGAAACTGCTGAAGATTTTGGTGCTACTAATATTTTTATCACTGGTATTACATTTATGTGGACTCTAGAGCAGCCTCCACAAATCTCCCCTTCTGACCTGACTTGTCTTGGTATAGAATAATGTTTCACCATTATTTTTTGATGGCTTTACTACTCTAGAATTTGATTTGAGGTTTGTAAAAGTTTTTTGAAAGGAATTTTTGGGAGAATTTAGCTAAGTGACAATTTTACTCTTTCATCTTGGCACCTGACATGGTTAGACCTATGTTTAGAAAAATGATTTCAGCAGTTATGTGAAAGATGAATTGTGGCATGAATAGATTTAAGTCAAATATATATTGTACAAGAATTTTAAAGTAAATTAAAAAAATCAGGGGAATCTTTGAAATCAGAATTGAAGATAGGAAAAAACATTTATGAAATATGGTAGATAAAAGGTCACAAAAATCACAATGTATTGTAAATATTATAATATTGCCTTTACACTGTGTGATTTAGGAAAACACACTTGTGATTAGGCATCATAAATATCCAATACCTTCATTGTGGTCTCATGATTTAATATTTTTGGGCTTGGAATTCCTAAAATCATTGTTAACACAATAATAATAAGGTTTCTTTCCTAACCCCAATTAATGTAATCACAGATGCGCTAAACATTTTTATTGAATCAATCAATCAAAATCAAAACCTATAGGTGAACAAGACCTTAATAAATTTGAAAATATAAGGTACTTTGATTATTGGATAATGATGAATAGTGTCACATAGGACATATTTTGCGATGGCATAAAAATAGATCAACCAATACCTCTAAGAATACATATAAAAACAACAAATTAGTTTGGAGTCAATCAGTACATCAATAAAACTGTAAAACTTAGATTAGGTTCTAGACTCAAATGTCTTGAAGAAGGAGAAATTCCATCTGCATCATAGAGGAGCAAATGAGCCCAAAGAAAGTGTAATATTTCCTTCCCCTTCCTTCTACTGAGGAGGACTTTACATCAGATATTGTATCAGTATCAAGCCATACATCCAGCCAATACAGAGAGAAACTTATTCAGGATACACTGGGGACAAAAACTTTTGTAGTCATTTAAGGAAAGAAATAGTTTCAAGGAGCATAGCTCTTTGTACCAGAAACAAACTCCACCCATGGACTTAAGAAATGACTTCCAATAACCAGGACTTGTGATTTAATCTTTTGAACATGCATATTCTTTAAATGTTGTACCTCACCCTGGTACATTAAGTTTGCATCTACTCTCCTCACAGGCCCTATGGATATTTCTAGGAGAATGTATCCCAGATTTTTATGATGGGGGAGATATGATAGTGATGGAATGGTGATTATTATTGTATCAACTGTCCTTGTTACACATCTGGCTATTAAGCATTGGGGGGCATATCATAGGAGCTTGTGACTGACAATCCTAGAAAACTTAGTCACCCATAAAGTTACATATAAAACCTTGGAGGAAGAAGATGTCAGATACCCACCAAAGTGGGACTAAAGGACATAATTCTATGATGGGTACTGCACAGAAAAGAATGAAGAAACTAGGAGCTAGTTAGCAGTGAGGTAAAATTTAGAATTTTCCTTTAAACTTGAATACCAAAAATTACCATTTAAATTTGGTTTTTTCCCAAATTTTTTAAAAATGAGAATTATATTATTTTGTGTGACATCTCTTTGTTCAATTTAAGTAGATTGTTAGAGGGGAAATGTTGTATTTGCTTTTGTCTTGGTGTTTAAGTTCCTATTCTTAACTTCAGATTTTCTTAGTTTAGGCATTTAATTATGGTTCAGTTTATAGACAAACATGAAAAAGAGAAGAAAAAAAGAATATGCTAAGGTTAACTGAGGTCACTCTTGTGAGCTAAGTTTAGAGTCCTGATTTCACCAAGCATGTCTTTTCCTCATGATAAAACTTTTCATTGAATTATTTTATTACAGTTGCAATGGGAATAGGTTTTTTTGTGTCACTTCATTGAGCCATAGCATTATGATGTAAAGTACAGCATGAGTTTCTACTTCACTCATAGAAATGTTTGCTTTTTTCAATTATTTATAGTAGAACTTCATTTGTTTTTTGAGAGTTGATGTTTTCATAGTCAAAACCAAGCAAATGAAAGATAATATATTTTGTTTATTGATTGAAAATGGTAAAAAAAAAAAAAAACCCTCTTATTTCTCTGCTCTTATAATTCCATCATAGCTGGACAGTTTTCTCAGTTTTCAAAACCCTTTTCATCATTGTGATAAGACCAGCCTCAATAACTTTTAGACTGAAAGGAAATATGTTTTGGAAAGCAATGAGAATGAGGTTGAAGTTAAAATGAAGAGTAGGTAAAATGCTTAACAATGGTTTTTCCTTGTGTAGATGTCAGCTTCATCCATACCATTCAGTGTAATTCAAGCCTAATCAAGCTACCCTAAATTCACCTCACCAGATTTTAGATAGTGTATGTTTTCTCTTTGAAGAGTTTAAAGAGAAAGAACAATGCCTTCAATAGACCAAACTGTAACTCATTTGTATTAAAAAAAATGTGTAACTGATGAGCAATTTCAGCCAAAATCCGGAGAGGATCATTTTTAAAATGTAGGAGGTGCTTAGAAAAGGCTATTGTCAAGCCAAAAAGAAATAAAATGAGCTTTGAGATTAAATCTTGCTGGAATCATTGCAAACTATAGATTTTTTTGCACAAAAATCTAACAGATGGTTCTAATTACATGTAGGTAGTGACAGTGGCCAGTTTGACTAAATCCAGACCCTGGCCAGCAATAATGGGAAAAGTCTAAGCTTGCCTTCTTTAAAAAAAAAAAAAATCTACATTGATATAGTCCAAGAGAATGAAGCCTAGGGGAGATGTTAAAAAAAAACAACAACAACATGGTTTGAGACCATTTGTGCTTTCCACCTTTTGGGGAAGAAAAAAAAACCCACAGTAAACATAAAAACCCTATGGCAATGTTCCTTGCTGCCCCATAACAAGTTCTTATTTCCACAAAGAAAGATTGTATTCTCATATCTAATACAGACTCCACTGAAGCATCTAATAGGAAAAATACATACCATGAAATGTTGTAAATATTTTTCTCTGTGGTACTTTTTGGTTTCATGGACCTTTATATAAGAAGTGGATTTTCATTTTGTAGGTCTGTCAATGAATTCCCTAAATAATTTATTTTCCTCTCTTTAAAAAAAAAAGCTTATCATATTTATTTGTTATTATTTGGACAAAAATGATGCTGTAACAAGCATCCTTCATTGAAATCAGTATTCAAAAATCTTTAAATGAATAAAAGGTATTTTGGCTAGGGGATACTTAACACAGGGGGCAGCTAGATAATTCAGTGGATAAGTTGGTGGGTCTGAAATAAGAAAGACCCAAATTCATATCCAGCACCCGATATTTAATAATTGTATGGTCTTTGGGAATTCACTTAACGTCCGTTGCCTAACAGACAACTAGGTGGCTTAGTGAATAGAGTGTTAGTCCTGGAGTCAGGGAGAGCTGAATTCAAATCTAGCCTCAGAAACTTAGCTCTATGTCTCTTGGAAAGTCACTTAACCAATATGTACCTTGATTTACTAGAAAAAGAAATAGTAAAATATTCCAGTTTTCTTGTTTTTGCCAAGAAAACCCTGTGAACGGTATGGTTAATGAGGTCATGAAGAATTGGATATGATCGAGCAATTGAACAATACAACATAAGCTTAACTTCTTTTTCATAATATAAGCATAACTTCTTTCTCATTTCCACTATTCCCAGTGCATTTACCTTAATGAAGGCAAATCTTTACTAAAAGGGATATGTTTTACTTCCTAAAATTATGTTATTTTAAGCAAGTCCCACTCAATTTCCTCACATTATGCCATGAATAAAAAGATTTGTATCGTTGAGTGATTTGAATGCTTTTCAATAAGTAGTTGGCGTCTTCTATTGATAATTGCAGCACCATTTGCTATGAAAAAGCAACTGGATAGGATATAAAAGAGAATAAATGCATTTGAATTCTCTTTTTTCCTTGTATCTAATTTTCTTATATTCATGTTGGTTTCTTTTAGATTCTAAGTACATTTTGATGTGAGCAAGTGCTATAAGGTACTAGAACATTAAGCATTGTATTTCTTATGATCAATTGAACTTTTGAGATTGGGAGTCACAAGTGGAAAGTTATATACTTGATTCAGGATGATCTTGATTCCAGTTCTACTTTGGATGCTTCATAGCTTTAAGTTTCTAGAGAAGTCACTTAACTTTTTACCTAATTAATCTAATCTCATTTATAAAATGGTAACAGTCTTAGCTATTCCAGAGGTTGTTATGACAAGGAAGTGAGATAAACCATATAAAGTGTTTTGCAAAACTGATATAGAAATGAGAATATAGAATATAGAAATGAGTTGATATTAGTTTATCCTTTTGATATAAAATGTTACAATAATTTTAAAGAAAAATTTCTTAGGACATCCCACCACAAAACTAATATTAAGAAATATAAAGCAATGTGTCCATGTATTATGGGCAGCTAGGTAAATGTTGGCTCTAGAGTCAGAAGGGCCCAAATCAAATCTAGCCTCAGTCACATACTAGTTGTGTAACTTTGGATAAGTCACTTAACCCTGTTTGTCTCAGTTTTCTCATCCATGCAATGAGCTGGAGAAGGAAATGGCAAATCACTCCAGTCTTTGCCAAGAAAACCCCAAATAAGGTCACAAAGACTGGGATAGGACTAACAAACTAAAAAACAATAACAAAATATACATATGTGTGTATGTATATATATATATATATATATGTATATATATATA
The DNA here is from genome assembly GCF_048593235.1 of Sminthopsis crassicaudata. NCBI lineage: Eukaryota > Metazoa > Chordata > Mammalia > Dasyuromorphia > Dasyuridae > Sminthopsis > Sminthopsis crassicaudata. The sequence goes on along the minus strand of NC_133618.1, from coordinate 175,024,009 downwards.
TATATATATATATATATATCCATAAATACATATATGTGTATACATTGTGGTACACAGGGCCTTGCATGTACATATATAAACACATAATCATACAGACATATAAATACACTCCTACATGGGTAGTTTCACAGCTAGTGTATTTATATGCGTGTATACATATAAACATACATATAATACACATATACATATTCATTCCTTTATACCTATTTAGAAATTTTTATACCTCTAAAAGAAATAAAAACATCAAAGAATAACCAAAGCCAAGAATTTACAAATGATCTACAGAGACCAATATAATCTAACTATGTTTTTATTGTAGCTTCATAGTCAAAGTGGATAGAAAAGGAAATCAAGAAAAAAATGTGCTGATCATTGACGTAAAATATATTACATTATCCACTATAATCATTAAAATATGTTACTCTTTGTCACTTGTTCAAGTAAATCATTTCTTAATAAGGTTGTGTTGAAAGGAGTGATGATTAAAATTGTCTAACCATTATTAGATAATTTGCTGATATCGTGTGTATTTTTATGTGTGTATTTGAGTGGCTAAGTAGGTGAGAATATAGTTAGGTGATGAAGTGAATATAAAAATTGACCAGGAGACAGGAAGAGCTATATACAAATACTGTCTCTGATTCTATATCTGTATGACCCTGGATGAATTGTTTCATCTTAGGCTCAGTTTTCTCATCTGTAAAATAACAATAATCATAGTAACTGCCTTGCAAGACTATTGTGAGGATCACATGAGATAATATATGCAAAGTGCATTGCAAACCTTAAAATTCAATAAAGTAATTGCTATTATTATTATTACATTTTCCACATCTTCTTTCTCTGTCTCATGCACTCTTGTTTGTAAAGAGACTTTCCCTAAAGCTGCATTTTCCCATACAGAATGGAATGCTCAGTTCTACTCTTTTAACTGATAGTGACAAGATAGATATTCTCGTTTTACTTGAGTTGGGGAATTCGTTTGATCTTGGCAGGGGATCCACTGTTAATAAGAGGTGTCATAGACAGAAATCAGTCCCAGGGGGGTAGGGGATATTAGCCACTTTCATTAAATGGAACAAAACTTGGCAAGGCTAAAGGCCTCACTCCTTTTCCTCCAAGTGCCCCAAGGACATTTTACCAATTCCAATAATAATTCTTCAATTCTCACATTCTAAGGGAGAGAAGAACTGACTATAACTACAATTGGCTTATAGAGTATTTTCCATCTTATCAAATTTATCTTCAGGTCTCAGAGAAGTAAGAAGGAAATAAGCTCAGACTGGAATACATCTGGGTTGGGAGGGAAACTTCTCTCAAGCCCACCAAGGGAGCTAGTGGCTGACCAGCTATCAACCAACTGGTTGAACCAGATAGGCCACTACTCTCTTCAAGAGCTATGCTTCCCTTTACCTTAATTGATATTCATACTTTTATCTTCTGTGTTATCTATTAGAGCCTGAGTTTGTTGATCTTAGCATCTAATGAAACTTATTATCACTTCAGTTGAGTTTTTTTCTTCATGTGTTAGAAGCTCTCTTGGGAGTCCCTTCTTTCTTTTGTGTCATTCTCTGTGACTCAAGCATGGAAATGGGTGTCAAGACCTTGAAATTATAATACTAGTTCTCTGCTCATTCATTTACTACATGGTGTTAAGCAAGTCATTTAACCTTTTTGTAGGTTCATTCATCATTTCTAAAGTAAAGTACAACCTCTTTCTCTCCCTGGGGTTTAGTGTGGATTCACCAGGGATAGATTGTATTTTAAATATTTCTCCATTTTGAAACAGTAATGTGATTAAAATAATTTATACTGCAACTTATTTTAAATGCTAGGTAAATTCCACATGGAGACCACATTAGATATATGATGAGAAACAATAGTTTTATTCAATCCCCTTGACAAAACCATTCTGTAATTCATTATATTCACATTTTGGTAATATGTTTTCTGTTTTAAGTTCCATTCTGCTCTTTTATTGTGTTAGATTTCTTCGGACAATATCAACAGAAATTTCCATATGTTTTCTTCTTTGGAGGCTCTCTTTCCTTTAAATTCTTGATTTCTCAAACTGTAGAATGAAGCTGTTTTTTTTTTTTTTAATTGAAAACCATTTCCTTTTTTTACTTATTGAGATTTTTGATTTTTCATATTACTTAATGTTTTGGGTTTAGTTTCAATTTTTGAAGTTGAAATTGTTGATTTAATATAATAAGAGTTTTTATGCTTTTTTTGTAATTTGGATTCCATCATAATCATTTATTTTTTATTGTCTTTTATTGTCTTTATAGATAAGACATTGAACTTTCTAGTTTGCAGTCTAGTAAGATAGTTGTGTAATCTCTACCTCTTCTATTTTGACAACTTTAATAGATTTCTTAAGTAATTTTGGCCATTTTACTATAGAATCATTTTCCTTAGGAATGGTCTACCTTTTCTCCTATTGTCCCTACTACAGTGATGGCTACAGCATATAGCTCTTCATATACATGTACTAGAATACTTTTACACTTTTTTGTCAAATATTTTCAAAGAAAGTCTGTTTTCATTATAGTTGTAACTTTTTTTAAAATGTATATGCTGTTTGGTAGCTAGAACTCATGCATCTTTCCAAATTATTCTTTTAGAATAATTGATCTCTTAATTGGATTTATCTGATCAAACAAACAAACAAAAAAAAAACACTTTTGCACATACCATTTTATGTATGCTCATTTCCTTTTCAAATCTTTCAAAAATATTTGCATTCTATTACTACTGGGCTTATATCCCAAAGAAATACTAAAGAAGGGAAAGGGATCTGTATGTGCCAAAATGTTTGTGGCAGCCCTTTTTGTAGTGGCTAGAAAGTGGGAAATGAATGGATGCCCATCAAATGGAGAATGGTTGGGTAAATTATGGTATATGAATGTTATGGAATATTATTGTTCTGTAAGAAATGACCAGCAGGATGAATACATAGAGGCTTGGAGAGACTTACATGAACTGATGCTGAGTGAAATGAGCAGAACCAGGAGATCATCATACACTTCAACAATGATACTGTATGAAGATGTATTCTGATAGAAGTTAATATCTCCAACATAGAGAAGATCTTATTCAGTTCCAGTTGATCAATGATGGACAGAATCAGCTACACCCAGAGAAGGAACACTGGGAAATGAGTGTAAACTGTTTTCACTTTTGTCTTTCTTCCCAAGTTATTTTTACCTTCTGAATCCAATTCTTCATGTGCAACAAGAAATTCTGTTCTGCACACACATATATTGTATCTAGGATATACTATAACACATTTAACATGTATGGGATTGCCTGTCATCTAGGGGAGAGGGTAGAGGGAAGGAGGGGAAAATTCAGAACAGAAGTGAATACAAGGGACAAGGTTGTAAAAAATTACCCATGCATATGTACTGTCAAAAATTATAATTATAAAATTAATAAAAAAGTTTAGAAAGAATATTTGCACTATATTTCCCTACTGTGTTTTCATTAAATATAAAGTTGGAATGCTTTTTATTTCTCCATCATTTCATCCTTTGAAGTTATGCCATCCTTCATTTCCTGTTTATTTTGAGCTGTTCTGGGTTCAAAAATGTCTTAATAGTGTTCTTGGCCTACTTTAATCAACATATTGCTGTATGCTATTGGATAAATTGGAAGAAAGGATATCATTGACAGAAAAGTACTGCAAATAAAGTTAAAATGTTTCAAAGTTTGCTTACTAGCATAATTTAAATATTCATATCTTCAGTCTATTTCATGTACATTTGTGTTTTGCAGACTTTACTCCATACTCTAGGTGGAATATTAATAGCTTTTCTTTGTTGTGTCTAACCTTTTTATCATATGGGAACACAGATGATTATAGTTCACTCTACTGTTCTCTAAGTGGGGCCTAAAGCAACCCTATGAAGGCCTATTTATTCTTGACACTCACAACAGCAGTTATATGACACTGACTGAGGATACCACCAAAATCAGTGTTATCACCAGAAATTGACATTTATGGCCATGCACAGGTCTTCAAACACTACCATTATGTTTTTGGGATACGTGAAATCTCTCTTATATATAGAGCACGCTGAAACACCTTTTCTTTGAAATGCTACTCCCTCCATAACATGAATGTTGAGTTATACTTTAATTATTAAATAATTAATTATACTATATAATAGTATACTATATAATAGTATAATATTATACTTTTATTAATTAATTAATAATAATTAAGTAATTAAGTATACTAGTAAGTATAAGTATTAAAAGTATACTATTATACTTTTTTAAAAAATGACTCAACATTGCCTGAAAACGGAATAGGACAGAAGATGTACACAGTAAAAGAAAAAGAAAAATAATTTTAAATAATTCAAAGACCTATTACTAATAACTGGCCTGATTAAAAGCAGTTCAGAATTATAAAATATATTGCTTATCACTGAACTTGTATCTAACTTTACTGTCTAAGAGAAAAATTACATGATTTGTGATCTGCAATGGAAGAAAATGCTAACTGAGTGATGTCTGTGTAATCTTAGCAGGAAAGAGTAACTAATTAGCAGGCACAACAGAGAGCAGACTGATGTGGTAAGAGGACTTTGATAATCTGAAATAATTCATGATTTTGTAGTTGGGTACATCCTCCCTCCATAGCAGACGATCATCTTCTTTCTCCACCCTCATTCCTAATCTTTCCATCCTGTACAACTCTTGTTCATGTTTTATTCTAAATTTTCCAAAGAAGATCAATTAAATAAAATTGTTATTTCCCCCAAAGGCGCATTATACCATGTGGATAGCACCTGTCCATCTGTTGTCTCTCATTCTCACTATGTGACTGTTTCAACTACTTCTTCCCAAACCAAAAATCATCATGTAAGTTTACTGAGTATTTATAATAAATATGTGTCATTTGACTTGAAGACTACCCTAACTTTTTAGGTTGTTGGGAAAAAAAAACTGTCAGTGAATGAATTAAAAAAAATAAGGATTTATTATGTACAAAGCATTTTACTCAGCACTAGGAATACAAATGGAAAAATAAGACAGTCCCTAATATTAATAGTATTTTACTTTTCCAAATACATGCAAAGATAGTTTTCAATATATACCATTGCAAAACCTCATGTTCCAAATTATGAATCCTCCATCCCCTACATACCTTCCCTACCTCCTGCCAAGACAGCAAACAATCTGATATCGGTTAAACATGTGCAATTCTTCTAAACATATTCATACATTCATCATGTTGCACAAGAAAAATCAGGTCATAAGGGAAAAAACATGAGTAAGAAAAAAAAGCAAGCAAACCACAACTATAACAACAGCAAAGGTAAAAATACTATGCTTTGATTCATATTCAGTCTTCATAGTTCTTTCTCTGGATGCAAATGGCACTTTCCATCCTGATTAATATTTTTTCTCTTTTTTAAAATAATATTTTATTTTTTCAAATATATGCAAAGATAGTTTCCAACATTCACTGTTGCAAAACTTTCTATTCCAAATGAAAGCCTCTAATCACAAAGAGTTTATATTCCAATAATGGGGAAATAATACATACATAAAATTTCAGCTACAAAGCAGACTCAAAAGTCCTATGGTTCTTAGGGTTCAATGATAAAGCATAAAGTAATGCCTCTTCATCAATGCCATTTTCATTGTTAAATTATATAGCTTTCTTATGTAGAGACATTTGACAATGCTAAGGACTTTCTTCTGAATTTTCTATAACTGTGGGGATAGCACCCTCAGGAGCCAGGTCTTATCTCTACAGGATTTGCTTTCCAAGATGAAGGTTGCAGGGGTTTTAGCTGAAAGCATTGCTATTTACAAACCTGTAGAGATCAGGGTCCTAGAGCCCTAGGCTGTTTCCATCAGCATCTGAGAGATGACTGTCAAAGTTGGTGGTTTAATTTGATTGGCACATGCTTCCACAATCTCTCCCTCAGAATGTTTTGCTATTTCAGTAAATCTGGCTTGTCTTCTTTGGGTGTGGCAATTGGTAGATATGGTTAGCCCCTTTTCCACAGGAATTACTTTACTAGATGATGGTTGTGAAGTCTAAAATGAAAGTAGGACTAGTGGTTTGGTATATACTTAAATTCCCAAGGCTACTATGTCTATCTTATTTGACTTTTGATGGCACTTAATCATCAATTATTCCTAGTGGTGATGAAAAAATTTGGCCCCTTTTCACAATTATTTTTTCTCTTTTTTATAGGAATCAATAAAAAATTAATTTTGAAAAACAGTGAGTTGTGTTAGATGATCTCTCATGTCCTGCTAAATCTAAATTTTTGAATTATAGGTAGTATGGAATAGTGGATTTGTGGTGGAATTGTAGCAAGGGAAAATTGGTTTCAGATTTTGCTTTAAACATGGCTGGCTGTGTGACTTTAAGCAAGTCACTAATCTCCTTTGCCTCAGTTTTCAACCTTCTAAAATGAGAAATTTAGGTTCAGTGTTCTCAAAGGCCCCCTGTAGCCTTAAATTTATGACCTTGTGATCCTTATGCATCCAACATCTCCTTGCAGTACACTTACAAAATCCCCAACACCTGCTGGGTTGGTGAAGTCTTTAATAGGATCAGACAAGAAATTTTATTTATGTTCCTTTCTACATCCAAACTACTCTTTGAGGTTTTTCAATCTGTTTGTAACAAGATATAATCTTTTAAATCTTCATCTGGACAAGCGGTACATCTGGACTATTAACTCCTTCCATATGATTCTTCATTTTCATTCTTATCTTCTAGTCATTATTCTTCTGCATTAATTGCATTGCTATGTTGCCTGACTTAGTCTAGTCATAATGTTTTGCAGCTGGAAACTCTGATGTGTACTTAGCACATCTTGGTGCAAGTGAACAAAGATATAGTTTTGATGTATTGGCTGTTTTCTTTTTCAAAATAATTTTTGGCACATCAATATTGTATTTTAGATTGAACTGTAATGATGTCTTTCATTCTGGAGCTTAACAGAAATGTTAGCAGGTTATGATATAACTACATTTGCCAATCTTTTCCCCCTTAGTTCTTGAGGTCAAGCAAGGCTTTTGACTTCTTTACAAAAATTACAATCTGCTTTTTATTTTTGGCTGAATCTTTGGTAACTCATGTCTTTGATATTGTGTGGACCAACAGTATGACCAGAATCAGCAATATACAGCATAGTCCCTGTGCAATGAAGTAATCAAACAATTAATAAGCATTTATTGTTCCTTCATTCATTTATTTATTATTCATGAATATATACTCTATGCCAGGTATTATACTGAACACTGACTATATAATGAAAAAAGTAAGTTTTTATTTTCAGGGAATCTATATTCTATGAGAAATAAATATCTTAATTGAATAATGAAGACACAAAACTGATGATGGGAAGCTCCACATAAACTTCTGATCACTAGTGGGCCCTCATATAATCATGCTTTTACTTAATTTGGTGGAAGTTCCAATAACAGCTTTTCAGATCTTCTATCCATTTCCCAACAACTTCGTTATTATTCCACTCCCATTTGCTACCTTGTGTGGGATCCCTCATCTCATGGAATCACAGATCAAGAGCTGAATGGGACCTCAAAGAATTTCAAATCCAGGCATTCCCCTAATTTTACAGTTGAAAAAATTAGGGCCTAGGAAAATAAATTGCTTTATACAATTTCCATAGAGTTAGAAAGCATAAGAGTTAGTATTTAACTAAAGAAGGGAAAGGGACCTGTATGTGCCAAAATGTTTGTGGCAGCCCTTTTCATAGTGGCTAGAAGCTGGAAGATGAATGGATGTCCATCAATTGGAGAATGGTTGGGTAAATTATGGTATATGAATGTTATGGAATATTATTGTTCTATAAGAAATGACCAACAGGAGAAATACAGAGAGGCTTGGAGAGACTTACATCAACTGATGCTGAGTGAAACGAGCAGAACCAGAAGATCATTATACACTTCAACAATGATACTGTACGAGGATGTATGCTGATGGAAGTGGATATCTTCAACATAGAGAAGAGCTAATCCAATTCCAATTGATTAATGATGGACAGAATCAGCTACATCCAGAAAAGGAACACTGGGAAATGGGTGTAAACTGTTATTTTTACCTTCTGAATCCAATTCTTCCTGTGCAACAAAAAATTTGGTTCTACACACATATATTGTATCTAGAATATACTGTAATATATTTAACATGTATAAGACTGCCTGCCATCTGGGGGAGGGGGTTGGGGGAGGAAGGGAAAAATGTGAATAGAAGTAAGTGCAAGGGATAATGTTGTAAAAAATTACCCATGCATATGTACTGTCAAAAATGTTATAATTATAAAATAAAATAAAAAATTAAATTAAAAAAAAAGAAAATAAGAATATGATACTCATTGTACCTATAAAACTAAAGATTGTTAACTACTCTTTGCCTCAGACCCCTCTGGCTGTTCTGGGGTTGTATATGGATCCTTTTTCATAATAATGTTTTCAAATTAATAAAATAAAACACATAAGATTAAAAAGAAAATTAAAGGTTAGTTAAAAAAAAAAAGAGTTAGTATTTAAACTCACAATCACTGAGTCTGAAGCCACTGATCTTTCTTTTCTTTTCCAGCACCTTGTCTTTTAAATTTTTTTAAACTAGATCTCTGATTTTGGTAGTAGGGAAACTCCTAGTAAAATTTTCAGTCCAAATAGGAATAGCACCTTAATGTCTAAGAGAGCTGCCTACCAACACTGACAGATTAATGCCTTGTCCATATTCACACAGCCAGTATGTCAGGATGAATAATATATATGTAATGAATTCCTTCCATATTTCTGGCTTTTGAACATCTCTCTTCAAGGACCAACTAAGATGCCAAGTGCTCAATGAAGCCTTTCCTACTGGTTCCATACCAAAGCCATCCCTCTCTTTCCTAATCTCTCAACCATCTGTGTTAGAAAACACCTATTTATTTACCACACTTTTAAAGGAAATTATATATACATACATACATACATACATATATAGATAGATAGATAGATAGATAAATAACATTTTCTGCTTTTTAATCTTTCTGTTTCTAACATCTGAGCCCTTAATAAATGTTTGTTGATTTCATTAATTTTTGTCTTAAAAGAAAAAGATACGAGAATTAATATCCAGGTGTACTTTAATTACTGTGAGATAAAAGTTAAATTCTGGGTCTTCGGCTCATTTACACATTATTAGAATGAGTAAAGATTAAAACTTCATTTAATATAGTCCCTCTTTAATTGTTTGGTATCATGGATCCCACTGTCATTCTGGGGAAGACTATGCAGTCTTCTCAGAATAATATTTGTAAATATGTAAAATAAAATAAATGAGATTACAAAAGAAACCAATAATATTGACATGAAGATATCCTTAAGGTATTTCTTTAAGTTCACATACACAAAATTAAGAAACTCTGATCTAATCAAACTTTTAATTTGGGGAGGAGGACACCGAAGTCCAAAGAGATTACCTGACTTTCTCAAGATCACATAGTGAATTAGTGATAGGTCTAGAACATGGATCTTCTCCTTCTCCTTCTTCTCCTTTTTCTATTCCTCCTCTTCCTCCTTCTCCTTTCTCTCTTTTTATTCCTCCTTCTTGTTTGCTCCACCTTTTCCTCTTCTTATTTTATTTTAAAATTTGTGAAGAACTTCAAATATGTTATCTCAGTTAATACTTTCAATAACTCTCTAAAATAGGTGTCATTATTATAACCATGTCAGAACTGAGTAAACTGAAGCTTAGAAAGATTAAGGGACATGCTCATGGTTATACAACTAGGATTTGAGTGATGATTTAAATTGGTTCTCACCAATTCCAAATCTAGTAGACCAACCCAGAATTAAATTAGTTCCTGAATTACCTGATTCCATTAAGCCTTGTTATGCTCTGCTCTGGATCAATTCAGTGGATGATCTGAATCACTAAATACAGTGATTTAAGAAACAGAATTATACAAGTGAAATAGAAATCTCTTTAAACAGGTTTTATTAGCATCATTCTTTTTGTTATAAACATTATGAGAATAACAAATTAAAACAAAAATTATTAGTAAATGATTTTCTGAAAATACATATATCACACACCTATAACACCCCCTAAATTTCTCTTTTAAAGTGGTTTTAAGTAGCAAATATGTTCTCTTTTCCTCCCAAATTTCATCTGATAAAAAAAGAAAACAAATTCCCTGTGATAAATATGCATTTTTAAGAATGTGCCTTTCTTAAAGAGAATTACTTCAGCTTCATTGAAAGAAAAAAACAACAAACAGAAAGATATATATATGTATATATATACATATATATGTTTATATAACATTATACATGTATATATGTGTGTGTGTGTGTGTGTGTGTGTGTGTGTGTGTGTGTGTGTGTGTGTGTGTGTATAATGTTCAATTTAGAATTAGAGGGCCTGGATTAAATACTTATCCAATTATTACATGTGTGAATTTGAATATCATTTTATCTTTCTTGAGTCTCAGTTTCCTTACATGTAAGCTTCTCTTTGATGTCCTCAAGTCCTTTCCAGCTATAGTTCTTTGACCTAAGACTATAGACATGGATACTTTACCACAGTTTTCTGAGAATGTGAGTCAGAGGAATTGCTGCTCCTGAACTCTGTCCCATCAACAAGTCATCTAGTCTATATTTTACTGGAATTATCAACATTTGAGGCAAAAATAGATGATTTTAAGTACTACAATGATGCATTCATGGACAGATATTGGTTACCCCCATGCCACATGCCTAGAGTCTTCTCTGTGCTGTCTTCACATCATTTGTCTTGGTTTGCATTCTTTCTTAGCAGTTACTAACTCTAATCACATCTTGGGGTATATTTTTATATTTCTTAGAACAGATATATTTTATTATAAAATCAAAAAAATTCTCTATCTATTAAATATTTGTAAATATATATGTATGTTTTTCCAAATCAAAATTTCTTATAGATTTTCATTTTTTGTATATTTTATGTATATATTTACAAAAGAGATTTTTATTTTGCAAAAAAAATGAATCAACTTATATGTTGTGAGACAGATATATTACATGTAAAGCTACTCTCCTAGTCAAGAATACCCAAGATAAAATTCTGCTTCTGAAACTTAGTGACTATGGGACCAATGTAAGCTTGTTAGTGCCCCAGCCAATTCTCCAAGATTATCCATGATGAAGTTACTTTTTATACGTTGATAGAAGGAGTTTTCTCATCAGTTTTCCCCTATATCCATTAAATTAGTGAGTTATACTGTTTTTAACTTTTGACTTTCCTATTTATGATGTAGATTATTTATTTTTTATTTTTAAAAAGTTATTATAAATTTTTATTTACAAGATATATGTATGGGTAATTTTTCAGCATTGTTCCTTGCAAAACATTCTGTTCCAACTTTTTCCCTCCTTCCTCCCATCCCCTCCCCTGGATGGCAGGTAGACCAATACATATTAAATATGCTGAAGTATATGTTAAATACAATGTATGTATACATATCCATACAATTATTTTTCTGCACACACACAAAAAATAATAATAACCTAAGAAGTAAATCAAAAATGCAAGTGGACAAAAAAAAGAGGGAGTGGAAATGCTACATTGTGGTTCACACTCATTTCTCATAGTTCTTTCACTAGGGATAGATGGCTCTCTTCATCACTGAACAATTGGAACTGGCCTGAATCATCTGTGATGAGAGCCACATCTTTTAGAATTGATCATCATATAGTCTTGTTGTTGCCCTGTATAATGATCTGCTCCCCCTGCTCATTTCACTTATCATCAGTTCATATAAGTCTCTCCAGGCCTTTCTGAAATCATCCTGCTGGTCATTTCTTACAGATTAATAATATTCCATAACATTCATATACCACAACTTATTCAGCCATTCTCCAATTGATGGGCATCCATTCAATTTCCAGTTTCTAGCCACTACAAAAAGGACTGCTACAAACATTTTTGCACATACAGCTCCCTTTCCCTTCTTTAAGATCTCTTTGGGAGATAAGCCCTGTAGTAACACTGCTAGATCAAAGAGTAAGTATAGTTGATAACTTTTTGAGCTTAGTTCCAAATTGCTCTCCAAAATAGTTGGATGTGAAGACCGAATTAGCACCCTGGATGCCTTGTAATCAGCCAGAGTTAGGATAAGCAAAAGTCCTTGGTTTTTATTCTTGGTCTTTAGGGATAGAAGTGAAGGGAATGGACACAGGATGTCCACTACCTCCCTTCTTGTCTACCAACAAAGTGACTCTGGCTTGTCTTACTCTATCTTCTAAGCCCTCCTACAATTATCTGTATACACCAAAAGATTGAGTCAGCACAGAATAGTGGAGAAGGCCCTTTTCCAAGCATATGCTAATAGAGTAATTGTCCAATTGGTGATTAGTCCTAAGTGCTCAGTTGTCTGATTCCAGCTCATCAACTCAGAGTTTTAGCCCTTTACATCTCTCACTTTCTTTTGTTTTAGAGCACAGGTGGTCACTCCATCCCTGACTTCTCAGGGAGGTGAGAACCCCAAAGGGAGGTGATTATGCCCTCCATGACTTCTCAGGAAGAGACATGAAAAACACAAAAGGGAAGTGGGGAGTCAAGCCAGATATTGCTATTGGGTTTCTGGGCTGAAGGGTCTTACTAGAAATGAGTATGCACAAACCCATCAGCATGGGAGGTATTACACAAGCACATAGCAATGATGCACAGGCTATTAGTGATGACTCTCCCCACAACCAGTGCAGGTTCGATGTGGTATAACAAACATGAATTGTACATGCAAGTAGTGATATACAAACAATATAAATCAACATGGTGTTGTAAAAGATTTCCAGAAGTCCTTGAAGGAGGGTATGTAAAGGACAGTCACACATACACCTTCTTTAACAGCCAAGAGATATTCCAAAACCAATCTATTTTCCATTGCTTCACCTGTCAAAGAATCCAATGATCCCCAAAAGTTATTGAAGTCCTCCAATAGTCTTTTTATGTGTTAGGGAATCCAATGATTCCTGCAGATTTTGAAGTCCTGCAATAGTGTTATGATTTCTCAGAAAATCCAATGATTCTTGAGGATTTTCAAGTCCTACAACAGGGTTATCATGTCTCAGACAATTCAGTGATTCCTAAGGGTTCCCAAGTCCAACAATTTTCAATGACCATGAGTCAAATGCCATAACTCCAATGCTCTTTCAGTGGTGATCACAGTCATCAATGGAGGAACCACCTGATGTTTCTTGGGTCTTCTCCTTCGTTTCAAGGGTCTGCTCTGTCCCTCTCTGATGGACAAGGTGAATACTGCTCATTGGCACCCATCTGATTCCTTTTCCATCTGTGTAGATACAAGCAAACCCTCTCCCCCAAGCAGTTAACCTATCTGGTCCCTTCTATTCACCACTTTCTGGGTCTCTCCACATCATCTGGCAATTATATAAAGGCAGTGGAGCTGCTCACACTGGACACTGCCCTTCCAGTGCATTATAAAACCTTTCTGCCAGAGCCAGTGGATCTTTGTCAAAAATCAATAAGTTAATAGAATAAAGAGCTAGATTTAGAAGTTCTCTAGGGTTACCTGTGGCTCCCCCTTTCTTTTGTTTATGGAGGAGCATCTTAAGTCTTTGTTTCTCCTCCCTACTATTACATTTCCTGGGTTTTTGAGTGACTCTTTCAACCACATTGGATAAAGCCAGTTCAACTTCTCTCAAAGTCTCTGGAGCTTTTTTTGTAAGCTGGCGTGGTGTAAGCACTGTCTCCCCTTAAAATGTCATATAATGGTTGCAATTGATAGGTAGTCATGACTAACACTGGACACATCCATTGGATATCTCCTTTCAATTTCTGAAAGTCATTTAAGATGTTTATCTTCTCTGTTCTTAAGGAAAGTTTTTGTACTGTAAGCCCCTTAGGGTATACCTCATATCCTAAATATTGAAAAGAAGCATGTCTTTGAATTTTTTCTGAAGCTATGTGCAATTTGTACTTCCTTAGTGTTTCCGGTCTTTTCTAGGCATGCTTCTAATATTTGTTCCTCAGGTGCACATCCCAATATATCATCCATGTAATGTATTAGCATTACTTTTGGAAATGCTTTTCTTACTGGAGTAAGAAAGCAGCAACATACATTTGACACATAGTAGGGCTGTTTTTCATTCCCTGTGGCACAACTGTCCATTTATATTTTTATAAGGCTCAGCTAAGTTAATGCTAGGCACTGAAAAGGCAAATCTTTTCACATCCTCCTTATCTAGAGAGATGGAATAGAAACAACCCTTAATGTCTATAACCCAAAGAGGCCATTCTCTAAGCAATTGAATAGGAGATGGAAGTCCAGGCTGAAGAGTTCCCATAGTTTCCATCTGTTCATTTACCTTTCTTAAATCAGTCAACATCCTCCATTTTCCAGATTTCTTTCTTACAACAAATACTGAAGAATTCCAAAGATTTAGAGAAGGTTGTAAGCAACTTGGTCAAGTTGTTCCTGTACTATATCTAATCAGGCCTAAATTTTATCTTTGGCTAAGAGCCACTATTCTATCCATACTGGTGTATCAGTTTTCCATTGTATAGGAACAAGTGAAAGTGTAGGCAGGCCTTCAACAGAGCCCTCCCTAAAAATTTGAAGTACTCTTTGTAATCCTAATTATTGTAAAAGCTCTCTTTCCCACAGATTGATGGGGATTTTTTCAACTATAAAAGGAGTAAAAAATTCATGTTTCACCTTCAAATATCCATCTCAAAGGGGGTAGAACTAACTTCAGTTGCTATTGATCCTCCTACGCCAGACATGTAAGTGTCTGCCTTAATCTTTGGCCAGTGACTGGGCCAGTTGGCACCTCTAATGACTGTAAGCTCTGCATCTGTGTCTACCAATCCTTCTTATGGTATGCCATTTATATAGATAGTGAGCATAGGTAGGTCAGCTGTCACAGCTGCTGTTCAGTATATTCCTGGATTTTGTTGCTTGGAGTCAGAATGTGGGTGATTATCACCATATTGCTTATTAGGAGTGATAAGTTACACATTGTCTACATGTATTAGTGACTGGGGATATTATCTATGCATTTCCCAGTTTCCCACATCAGTGTATGGATGGACACTGTTTTGTAAGTACTCTCAGGAGGTAAAATGGTCAAGCCTACTGTGCCTGGAGGCAAGCAATCCATAGTCTGTAAAGGAATATATTTCACCTCTCCAGGGGGTATCTCAATTGTCTCAGTTGCATACAACTCTATTCTCCCCAATTGTAATCCCTTTCTCCCAGCAAGTTGCTTCCTGACTGATTGGTCATGTCTGGGTACTGAACTTCTAGGCACTCTCTGGGTGTAGCATTGGATGGCATTATGCCTCAAGTATTTTTTTTCCTTGGGCCCTGTGGCTAGGCCCCTCAACCCAAAGTTTCCCTGAATCAGTCTACATTCTGATGCTCAGTGGAAGCCTCTGTTGTATTTTGGACATGGGGTATTGGGTCTTGTTCTTCCACCCTGTTTTCTCACTCTGTCTCTATGCCAACATTGAGCTTTCAGATGCTCTACTTTGCCACATTAAAAGCATTGATGAGTCTCTCTGGAAGTCCCTTGCCAAAAGGGACCCTGTCTTCCCATGTTCAGATCTTGGGAAGTCTACATCATAGCCTGGCTATAAAAGGTATTTGTGCCCACTATGGCATGGTGTTGTATGATCTCCTCTAAAGGAGCATCCTTGCATAGTCCCAGTATAATTCTTCAAAAACCTCATTAGCATTTTCTTTAGCAAGTTGCCTTATCATAACATCTGTCACTGCATTTTCACCAGTAGTTCATATGATAGCTGTCTGCAAAGTCCCACAAAATCATCAAAGTTCATTTGACCCTTGTGCGATTTTTGTGAAGGCTTCACCTTTGTTGTTTTAACCAGGGAGAAAAGCCCATGCATTGATAGTAGCAGCAGCAATTTGCTCATATGCTGCTATGGGGTAATCAATCTGTACTGAAATGTCTACATAAGAACCTACACCTGTTAGTTGGTCATAAGTGATTGGAGTATTAACTCCACTATGACTATTTTGTTGGGCTTGTATCCTACAGAGTTCACTATATTCAGAAAGCCACAACAAGTTTTGTCCAGGTTCTAAGCATGTCCTTGGTATAGATTTCCTGTCTCTAGGGATTAAGATTTCATAAGTCAAATTATTTAATAACATTTTAACATAAATTGATGTAGCTGCATAAATAGTACAAGCCTTTTTCAAGCCTTTGAGGATTGCTATATAAAAAGGAATGTATTTTCTACTTTCTTGACCTGAAGAGTTAAACTGTTCCATCACATTTCTATTCTCAAATCATCTATATCCTGTCCTTCTTCTGTGGCTTTATGTAGGGCCTTTTGGGAGTGATATATAGGTATATCATCTTCCCTCCCATTACTCATACTCCCTCCAACCTGGAAGGTGGAGTTGATGGAAGCAAGTCAATAATCTGTTCCATAGGCAGAGTTGAAGCTGCCTTGTTTGATGGAGAATCACTATGCCTTCTGGCGATATTGCCATTAATCTGTCCTTTGTCTTTGTCTTTTTCCTCACACTTCCTCATCTGGCTGTTCTTAAAACTTTTCTTTTTTCTATAACCTGCAGGATTCTTTAAGGCCAATTGTATTATGTAGTATATATAGAATGTTTCTTTGGAAATTGAATCAGGACCTTTATCATTTTAGTATTCACATAGTTGATCTACTACTAGTTTCCAATTATCTGCCCCAATATCTTCTTTCTTTAAGACCCAAGAGGAAGTGTGTTCTAATGTACCCAAGAGTCCAGCAATCTACTCCCAAGTTACAAATAAACTTTGTCTTTTTGATCAACATAAGTATGTTTTGTATAGCATCCCCTCAGGGGAGGGGTGGGGATCCAGCTGGGTGTGGGGGAGAATCTTTTCCTAATTTCAGCTAGAAAATGTTATTAGTGTAGTCCTTAACAAAGTAAGTTTCCTGTTTGTCTATTAAAATATTCACTCTATTTCCTGGTCATCAGGGACTTCTTCAGTGAAATTTAGTGTCCTTATTTCACAAGTTGGGCACCAAATGTGAAGACCAAGTTAGCATCCTGGATGCCTTGGAATCAGTCAAAGAAGGGATAAGCAAAAGTCCTTGGTTTTTATTCTTGGTATTTAGGGGTAGAAGTGAAGGGAATGAACACAGGATCTCCACTACCTCCCTTCTCATCTATGGCCAAAGTGATTCTGGCTTGTCTTACTCCACCTCTTAATCTTAATATTAATACAATAATCTATACTCCAAAAGATCAAGCCAGCACAAAATAGTGGGAAGGGGCATTTTTCAAGCATATGCTAATAGAGTTATTGTCCAATACATAATTAGCCTTAAGTGCTCTGTTTTCTGATTCTAGTACATCAACTCAGAGTTTCAGCTCTTTATACTTGGATGCATTCACAATTCCACCAACAATGTATCAGTGTCCCAGTTTTCCCACATCTCCTCCAACATACCTTTTCCTGTTATCCTAGCCAATCTGAAAGATGTGTAGTGGTCTCTCAGAGTTGTCTTAGTTGCCATTTATTTGATTAATAATGATTTTGAGTATCTTTTCATATGGCTAGAAATAGTTTCTATTTCTTCACCTGAAAATTGTCTTTTCATATGCTTTGACCATTTACTAATTGGAGAATGGCTTGATTTCTTATAAATTAGAGTCAATTCTCTATACATTTTGGAAATGAAATTTTTATCAGAACCTTTGAATGTAAAAATGTTTTCTCAATTTATTGCTTCTCTTCTAATCTTGTCTGCATTAGTTTTGTTTGTACAAAAGCTTTGTAATTTAATATAATCAAAATTTTCTATTTTGTGATCAATAATAATCTCTATTTCTTTTTTGGTCTCAAATTTCTTCCTCCTCCACAGGTCTCAGAGGTAAACCATCCTATGTTCTTCTAATTTATTTATAATCTCATCCTTTGTACCTAGATCATGGACCCATTTTGACCTTATCTTGGCATACGATGTTAAGCGTGGATTAATGCCTAGTTTCTGCCATACTAATTTCCAATTTTCCCAACAGTTTTTATCAAACAGTGAATTCTTATCCCAAAAGCTGGGGCCTTTGGGTTTGTAAATTATTGACTATTTTGTCCTGTGAACCTAATCTATTTCACTGATCAACTTTTCTGTTTCTTAGCCACTACCAAATGGTTTTGGTGACTGTTGCTTTATAATATAGTTTTATATCTGGTACAGGTAGGCCACCTTCATTTGATTTTTTTTTCATTAGCTCCATTGAAAGTCTTGACCTTTTGTTCTTCCAGATGAATGTTGTTGTTATTTTTCTAGGTCATTAAAATAGTTTTTTGGGAGTCTGATTGGCATAACACTAAATAAATAGATTACTTTAGATAGTATTGTTATCTTTATTATATTCACTTGACCTATCCAAGAGCACTTAACATTTTTCTAATTGGTTAGATCTGACTTTATTTGTGTGGAAAATGTTTTGTAGTTTTGCTCATATAGTTCCTGACTTTCCCTTGGCAGATAGATTACCAAATATTTTATACTATTGGCAGTTACTTTAAATGAAATTTCCCTTTGTATCTCTAACTGTTGGATTTTGTTAATGATATGTAAGAATGCTGATGATTTCTATGAATTTATTTTGATTCCTGCAACTTTGCTAAAGCTGTGGATTATTTCTAATAGCTTTTTAGTAGAAGCTCTGGGGTTCTTTAAATATACCATCATATAATCTGCAAAAAGTGATAATTTGGTTTCCTCATTACCTACTCTAATTCCTTAAATATCTTTCTCAACTCTTATTGCCAAAGCTAGCATTTCTAATACAATATTGAATAGTAATGGTGAGGATAGTGGGCAACCTTGTTTCACTCCTGATCTTATTGGGAATGGTTCCAGTTTATCTCCATTACAAATGATGCTACTGATTATTTTAAGGAAAAGTCCATTTATTCCTATACTGTCAGGTGTTTTTAATAGGAATGGAGTTAGAGTTTATCAGATGCTTTTTCTATATCTATTGAGATTATCATATGCTTTTTATTAATTTGGTTATTGATGTAGTCAATTATGCTAATAGTTTTCTTAATATTGAACCAGCTCTGCATTCCTGGTATAAATCCCACTTGGTCATGGTGTATTATCCTGGGGATGATTTTCTGTAGTCTTTTTGCTAATATTTTATCTAAGATTTTTTCATCAATATTTATTAGGGAGATTGGTCTATAATTTTCTTTCTCTATTTTCAACCTACCTGGTTTAGGTATTAGTACCATGCCTGTGTCATAAAAGAATTTGGTAAGAGCCAGAAAGAAGTTTATTTAAAATACCAAGGAGTAAATGTATAATAGAATAAATATTCCTCCAGTAAATTTGGCATGGTTTGACATCAAAGTAGTACAGTTTTCCTAAGAAGAACTCAGAATTAAGGAAAAATAAAAACCTTTTAAAAGAAGCAGATATGTATCATTAATTATAACTATTTATAAGAAAAAAAAAACGAATTGATGGAATGAATAAGAATTGTCTATAATAAGATCCTCTATGTCTTCATCACGTTATTACTCACCAAATACCTGTGATCTGGATTGTATTTCTATTATCTTATTGAAGCTACTAAGCCACCACAGTCACTTATTTACTACCAACTCCAATGAATTGTTTTTAATTCTCAGTTTCCTTTAGATTTCCACAGCATGTTAGGATGTTGACCAGCATTCCTTCTTAAAACTCTCATCTATTTTGGCCAATGTGACGATGTTCTCTCTTGCATGATATGACAAATCCTATTCTTTCTCGTTCATGTATTCATCTTTTTTTCCCCTTCATGACTATTATCAGACCTCTCCTCTCCTCTTCTCTCTTTTCCTCTCTTCTCTTCTCTTTTATGTTCTCTTCCTTCTCTTTTCTCCCTACAGATTTTTCTAATGCTTTCTTATACAGCACTGAGTTACACAGTGGATAGAGAGTTGGGCTTCCTGCTGTCAAAAAGAACTATGTATGAATCCACTTTCAGGTATTAGATATGTGATCCTGAGCAAGTCATTTAACCTCTGCATGCCTCATTTTCCTCAAATGTATAATGAGGATAAAAATAGTACACACTTTCCAGAATTGTTGTAAGATAATAAGAAAATATTTGTAAATTAAATGCTCTAAAAATTTATAAAGCAGAATGTCTGTCTTTTCCCCCCTTCTTTTATTTCCTCCCCCTCTCTGTTCCCTCCTTTTCTTCTTCCCTCCCTAGCTTCTTTCATTCCTTCCTTCCTTTTCTCTTCCATCCTTCTCTACCTTCTCTTTCTTCTTTGGTCCTTTCTACTTTCCTTAGTTCCTTCCATTCTTCCCTTACCTTTTCATTTTATCTACTTTTCTTCCTCTCTTCCTTTCTTCTTTTCATGCTTCCTTCCTTCTGAAGATTTATGGATGACTACATTGCACTGCCATTAAGGAAATGTAGGTGTTGAAAAGAGATGGAAATAATAAATTCAGTGATTTCATGAAGCTCAGAATTGTGAAGGTGAAAGAGAAAGGCTATCCACAAAAAAATGGCAGTTTACAAGTCACCTTCCAGTTTTAGATTAGTGACCATGGCTTAGTGCTTTCTAAGTTGTGCAACTGATGACTCATTCATGTAAAAGATCCCTTTCTCTTGTTTAATAATAGAAAAGGACTTCAGCTTGGTTTAAAATGAAGAGTTTGAGAAATGAGATTAGGCTGGTGACCCAAGTGCTTACTGTGCTTTAAATGAGAGACATGATCAAGACAGCTTGCAATCATCCCATTTTTTTTTATGGCAGTATCTCATAAAAGACTATCATTAGGCTTCTGTACTTTAGGATTTCTGTCCCCAATCTAAAGAGGTCTCTTCTGTTCAAAAAGTCTATGATTCTATAACCTGGACAGTTTTTGCATGATTCATCAAACAGTTACTATTGACCTTGTTGACAAGGACTGATCTTCAACATGAGAGATTCATCATCTTCCCCAACATTATCATTATACCAACATATGAAAACATAGAAGAAAAGGACAGTGGGTTTTAGGAAGGGTCAATTGTTAAGGAAATGAGTAACAAAAGTCAGTAAGTGCTTCCGGAAATGTCTGGCTAGTAAAAAATGTACCAAAAGACCCCAAAACAACGTAAAATATGTATGTGAAAGCAATCTAACTTTTTTTTTTAACTCCAGATGAAATTACTCAGAGAGTATGGGTACATACTTTCTTCCCCCTGGAGCTAATGTTTCAATGAGGAGAAGACAGAGTGCTAATATAATTTTTTTTAAATGAATAAAATCTACAAATTCAAAAATCCCCAGAGAGCATCCCTATAGAGTTGAAAGAAAACAAACAAGTAAGCAAACAAACAAACAACTAGCTTGTATAAGAAAGTACTGCCACAGGTAACAAGGTGTAAGTGAAGAAAAAATTCAAAAGTGATAATTTCTTCCCTTTCCTTGTATAAAAGTTTTGGATTCTTACCTATGTAATTTTAATAAGAATAACAACAACAATAATAACTAGTATAGTGTCTACTATGTGCTAGACACTAAGGGCTAAGCATTTATAGATATTATCTTATTTGATTCTCACAATAGTCCTGGGAGGCAGGTGTTATTATTATCCCAATCTAACAAAGGCAAACAGGTTAAATGGCTTGTTCTAATTCCAAGCCTAATGTATTGCTTACTTTACAACCTAGATGCCCCAAATTTAATCATTAGCAAGGATATATTGAGAAAAGTAAACTAGAAATGAAAATATATTTTTCATGTTTTTATGATTATGTAATAGAAACTGACAAGAACAAAGATTCATGCCCAGGAGCATCTATGTCCTTTTCTTCACTCACACCTTGTTACCTGTGGCAGTACTTTGTTGTACAAGCTAGTTGTTTGTTTGTTTGCTTACTTGTTTGTTTTCTTTCAACTCTATAGGGATGCTCTCTGGGGATTTCTGAATTTGTAGATTTTATTCAATTAAAAAAATATATTAGCACTCTGTCTTCTCCTCATTGAAACATTAGCTCCAGGGGAAGAAAGTATGTACCCATACTCTCTGAGGAATTGCAACTGTATTAAAAATAAAGTTCTCTTTCTTTAGATTATCTGATAAAATACCCTGAAGGAATGTCATTCAAAAGAACAGGTATTCCGGGGCCCAGCTTGATAGTGGTATTTGTGGGTCTGGTACTTGGTATCATTCTTCTGAGATAGCTTGGGCTGTGGGTGGTCATTCTTCCTGCTTGTTAAAGTCCTTATCATTATCAGCCCTGTGGAGATAAAGTTCATTAGTAACTTCTTAAGGGCTCTGGACATAGTTGACAAAATAGTCTTAATGGAAAAAAAAAAAAAAAAAAAAAAACCTTCTGCAAGCTATTTGGGATTTCCAACAATTCAGTGTCTAGTCTCAGACCTAAGGATCTCTAGTTGGACAAAATTTCACTAAAATATATATTTGACTTTAGATTGTTTTTGAATGCATGTGGCAATAAGATACATTTTTGATAAGTTAACTTATCAAACATTCATTTTTTTCAAATTATTAGAGGTCTGTCAGTTTTATAATTTTAGTACAAAAATTAAAGTACAGAGATATATGTGTATATCTATGTCCATTTATCTGTCTGTCTTTATATCTATATTTATCTACCAATCATTTATACACATATATTTTGGGGGAGTCGATCCATTTGGGGGAGTGGATCCATTCATTAGTTTTTTTTTTTTTTTTTTTTTTTTTTTTTGGTGAAACTGACATTTCCCCAAAATTGAATCCAGGTTAGCAACTCATCAATAATCTATATTTTTACGACAGTTTCTCACATCATTGAGAAGTTCAGTGTTTTGTCCATGGTAATAGAATATGTATGAGCCAGAGATGATGTTTGAACCTAAATCTTTCTAATTTCAAGATATGTATGAATATACACATATACAATATAGACATAAATATGTACATTTATATCACATAGATTATTATCTGTCTGTATATATGCAAAATATAGCAGTAGAAATAGTCCTCTCTTTTCACATATACTCCAGGTGATTCAGTAATAAAATTCTGTTAAAAAAAAGATGTTGGAGTATTTGCAATATGAATAAAAAAATCAGGTACCATAATTGATGTCTGCAAAAGATAAAAGCAATTCATATTGACATAATACATTCAGTCTTACAAACCACTTTTCTCATAACCGTATAAGGCAGATGTATAAGTATTTTTTATTTCCATTTAGAAATGATAAAACTGAGGCTCAGAAAATATGTATGACTGACTCAAAACCATTAAATTGATAAAGAGCCAATTCTTAAACACAAGTTTTCTGACATTAAATTTAGTTCTTCGTTTCTTTTTACTCCAATGCTCTTGGATATTAGAAATATTTTATTATACACTAAGTATTTAAAATGTATTTAGAATGGGCCCTTGAAGTATATAATGAGAAAAGACAATTGATAAAATCTCCCATAAATAGTCAATGGAAATTGAATAATAAAACAGTCCTGGAAGCAGCACCTTAAATGAAAAAGAACTAAAGATAGAAGAAATTATCTGTGAATTCTGGTATCACCTCCAAGACAACAAAACTACATTTGTGGTTAAGTGATTTCAGGCAGAGAGGTAGAAAGTAATTCAAGGAAAGGAAAATAAATTAAACTTTCAGGTTTGAATGTGAAGCATTTGGATTGTGAAGAGTTATATGAAGAATTAAAGTCTGGAAGTATTTGTTTCCACACATTTATCTTCCAATACCCCATGAGACATATGGCCCAGCTATCCCAATGAGAAACTATGCAAATGTTTCCTAACATATTTTCATTTTTGCTTAAAAGAAAAGAAAATGCGGCACAGAAAACATTCCAGGGTTTTTACTTTGCTCCAATGTCAACATGAGAACAAGAAGAATGGGGATCCCCTACTTAAATGAGCAGAGCCAATATGAAGAGCCTGGAACTCATGAGATGAAATCAGTTCTAAAGTGTTGAGATAAACACACCAATTTTCTTCCTTCCACATGCTATTTCTATACAAACTTTAACTTTGAGTTAGACTAGTTTGACCAGGGGAAGAAAAGGATGAAATTACAAACAGTGGTGGCAGATTATCAACATCAGCGGCAATCCAAAAACTTGAGACGCACAACATTTTCTTTGGATGTATGACATTTTAAAGTCATCATTTTCTTCCATGTTTGTAAAAGGAATAATAAGTTTCCTGGGATATATTTTCTGTTGTTAAGAGGAAATATGAAATGTTATTTTTATGGGAAGATATAGGTATCCCTTTAGACAAAGTACACAATTTCATTAATTTCTTTTATTTCTGGGCATGGTGGCCTTTGTCATATCAGATGCAGAGGTTGAAAATTGTAGCTGAAGCTAGCCCTAGTCAGAAATCAAAAACATATTTGCAGCATTTTCTATCATTGGAGCCACATAGGACTCAAGTGTACAAGATTGCCCAAAGTTTACAGCAAAATGAGTAATGAAGGTATTCTCCTGTTGACAGAAATGGAAATTTTAAAAATGGGTAAATATATTCTTTAGATACAAAAAGATGAAAACTGAAGTCATATGTAGCTGGGGTGTTTTGCAGACAACTCAGGAATTAGACAAAAGTTAAAGTGTATGTTTTACAGCTGTCTGAGGTAATTTGAAAAGTAATTAAAGGCACATTATGTGAATACTTTAAAGTGTATTTTAATACATATCCATAAACTAATAGCCATAAACTGAAAGATCAGGAAAATACTCATAATGCAGCATAAAGCATCATATATGCAGTCAATATATCCATATTAGTTTTTTTTTTTAAGATTACAATTCAGGGGTGCAGCTAGGTGGTGCAGTGGATAGAGCACCAGCCCTGAATTCAGGAGGACTCAAGTTCAAATCTGGTCTCAGACACTTAACACTTCATAGTTGTCACTTAATCCTAGCCTCAGAAAAAGAAAAAAAAAAAAAAAAAAGAAGAAGATTACAATTCAGCATATATGCATATTTGTATAAATATCCATTGGGGTGATATATACACACATACATATACATGTATATGTGTATACACATGTAGATATATTTGTGAACTTATATGTATATGCATATGTATATAAGTATGTATATATGTTTGTGTATATGTATACACTATGATTTGATTCTCATAAGTCTGTGAGGTAGGTAATATACTATCATTCCTACTTTATAGTTGAGGAAATTAAGACTCAAAAACACTAAGAAAATTTTCCAAGATCACATAGTAAAAACACAAAGTTAACTTTAGGTCAAATCAAATCAAAAGGCCCTTATTAGGTTCATTTCATTGTGCTAAGAACCGTGGATGCATAGAATGGGAGTGAAAGCAACAACAATAAATGAACAACAACAACAACAAAAAAAAAAAAAAAACAATCCCTGCTTTCAAGTACTCCATCTAACTGGGGAGAAAACATGCAAATAATTATATACAAATAAGATATATAGGAATAAATTGGAAATTATATGATATTGAAAACACTTGGATAATGCACTGATAGTGAAGCAGCGAGGAGTAGGACTTTCCCTTTCCTTATGCAAGAAGGGGAAAGGCTCTTTGTAAAAAGTGGGATGTTAGCTAACTCTTGAAAGAAACCAAGAGTCAGAAATGAGTTGAGAAATCCTTTCAGGCATGGAGGAAAGCCAGAGGGACAGAAGCATGCCCACAGTTGAGAGATTAAATATTGTGTGGAAAAAGAATAAGGAAGCTACTGTCACTAATCATGCTGACCAATAATATCAAATTTAAATTGAAATGGCCTTCTAAATACACAAGAATATGTGTTTAGTTTCATATTTACTTAGAAAATCAGATATTAACATACTCCGTATTCTATTGAATTTTTATTTATCATGTTAAATATTTCCCAATTAAATATGATTTACATGTTTACAGAGATCATATATGACACCTATTATGCAGATTAGATGAAAGGACTTAGTTGATTTTTCCACCCTCTCATCATTTATGAGACTTTTTTTTTTAGGGTCAAGGATACTCTGGGGGAGAAAAACCAAAAAAAAAATTACCTGTGTTTCAAGCAAACCGTGCTTATATCATGCTATGAATGTATCTAACAGTTTAATAACAATAGGGGAAATAAGCCTAATTCTTTAATTTAATTCGATTAGTAGTCTTTGCTATTAATATCCCATCCATAATGATTTTTCTAGATTCCTATGAGAGTTACAGTGGCACAATTTGCTAAAGTATCTAATATTTTCTAATTGTTACATGTGTGTAATCTCTGTCTTCCCAGGTAGATATATAATCACCTATAAGGTTAGAGTCAGATAAAGTGTGCTTTTCATGTAGTGAATTTAAGTTGAGGACTAACATTGGAATCCAGAGGCTGAGACTTATTAGCTATGTGACCATAACTGAATCACTTTATGAGCCTCAGTTCTCTCATCTGTAAAATTAAAAGATTAATATTTACCTATTAAGGTTGGTTTAAGTGTGAAACCACATGACTGTGAAATCCTTTGCCAATTTCAATTTCTTAATTGAAATTTGATCATTTATCAATTTCTTGAAAGAAAAGGCTGTTTATTTTTCTTTGAAATCCAACCCTTGATATAGTGTTTGAAACATCGTAAGGGCTTAATAAATTCTTCTTGATAGATTGTCTTTATAGATGACTAAAGTGCTTAAAACTCACTGTTATAGAATTGTAGTACCACAGCTTAGAACTGGAAGGGACTTGAAGGAGCATAAAACCATCATTTTACAGATGAAGAAATTGAAACCTAGAGAGATTTAGGTAGTAAATGACCAAGGCAGAATCTGACCTCAGTTCTTTCTAACTGTGATATGGTACCTATAGTATGCTCAATAAATACTTGTGAGACTGATTAATATTCTTATGATGAAATTCTCTATGCATTGTGTTGTGGGATGTTGGATAGAAAGTTCAAGATGGAGTCAGGAGGACTTAAGTTCATATCTCTCCTCTGACATGATTATATATCATAATTAAGTAATCACAGATCACCAATAAATCACATTCTCTGATCCTCAGACAACTCTAAAATTTTCCAAGATGAATAAGTTTATGATCTTAAGATGTATAAAAACAACTATGTGCATAGATGTGTACAACTGAATTATTTCAGACATATTTCAGCAGAAAATTCAACCTATCCTTTAACTATTGTTGCTCTCTTAAGTGCTGCCATTCTCTGATCTTTCACAGATTACTGTCCTTCATTGTTGGCAAGGACCACATGATCCAATGCATACTCCCTTTCCCCCCCAAAAAAATAAAGAAAATAAATAAAATTTTCTTTTTCATATAACTTAGAATGATCACCCAGTTTTGGTTTTAGGATAGCTAATAAAGGGAAAAAACAATATGTTTTGTTTATCAGTAGGAAGATTTTTCTTGGGGACTTCCGGCCAAGATGGCGGCATGGAGGCAGACAGCTGCTTGAGCTCCACATTTTCTCTCAGAACTTACTTCATGACAAAACTCGGAATTAATGTTTGACTGGAAAAGAAACCCACAAATAATCACCAACAGAAGACATCCTTGAAATTCGCCAGAAAAGGGCTGTGTTTGCTCAGGGAAGGGGACGAACAAACTGAGCACAGACTGAGGGCAAGCAGCCAGAGCAAGGCAGGAAGCTCACACAGCTCAGACATCAGGGCAGAGGGGTGTGATCTCCTCTGTTTCTGCAAAAAAGACTTTTGCCCCAGTGTGGATATTCATCTTGGTAGCAAGCCAGGAGCAGCAGAGAAGGTGTAAACACTGGAGTTAAAGAATAAACCCCCGAAAAGCTAGCCTCTCTCTGGACTCGGCCAACCCCCATCCCCACCCAGAGTGACTCAGCTTTCTTAGAGCCACAGAACGCAGACACAGTGCAGCCATTGCTGTCCTGTTAGTGCCTCTTGGCTGTTGTCTCCCATAGTCTGTAGAGGAAGCCCGGTGACACCATCCAGCCGCATCCCCCCGCCCAGAAACAGACTAATGGTTTCTCTTGTCAATTTGTTTCCTTCAATTCCCACTCTGACAAAATGAACAAAAAATTTAAAAGGGCTCTAACCATTGACAGCTTCTGTATGGAGAGAGCAGACTTCAAACACAGAGAAGACAAAAAGCAGACTATCTCCAGAGAATCCCCTAAGAGGGAAATGATCTGTTCCTCAATACATAAGACTCTCATAGAGGAAATCAAAAAGGCTCTCACAAGTGAGCTAGAAGAGAAATGGGAAAATGAAAGGGAAGCTTGGCAAGAGAGTCTGGAGAAGTCATCCCATGCATTTAAAGACAAAGTGGATAAAGAAATCAAATCACTGAAAAACAAAATTAGTGAATTAGAAAAGGAAAACAACTCCAAGGAAAACAGGATTAGTGAGCTGGAAAAAGAAAATAGATCTCTAAAAAATAAAATTGATGAAATGGAAAAAAAATTCCATAGAAGATAAAAACTCAATTGGACAATTACAAAAAGATATAAAAAAAAAAGTGAGTGAAGAAAATACATCATTGAAAATTAGAATGGAACAACTAGAAATGAATGACTCAAGGAGAAACCAAGAAGTAGTCAAGCAAAACCAGAAAAATGAAACAACTGAAAACAATATCAAGTACCTTATTGGAAAGACAACAGACCTGGAAAACATATCCAGAAGAGACAATTTGAGAATAATTGGACTCCCTGAAAAATGTGAGGGAAAAAAGAGCCTGCACACTATTTTCCAGGAAAGTATCAAAGAGAAATGCCCAGACATTTTGGAAACAGAGGGTAAAATAGACATTGAAAAAATTCATTGATCACCTACTGAAAGGGACCCTAAAATCAAAACACCAAGAAATATAGTGGCCAAGTCCAAGAACCATCAGACAAAGGAAAAAATATTGGAAGCTGCTAGAAAAAAAGCAATTAAGATTTGGAGGAGCCACAATAAGGATAACTCAGGATCTAGCAGCATACACATTAAAAGAATGCAGAGCCTGGAATATGATACTCCAAAAAGGCTAAGGAACTTGGTATGCAGCCATGAATAACTTACCCAGCAAAAATAAGCATCGTTTTCCAGGGAAAAAGATGGACATTTAACGAAATAAATGAATTCCATCTATTCTTGATAAAAAAAACAGATCTACACAAAATGTTTGCTCTTCAAATACAGAAAGCGATATTTCTAAAAAGGTAAAAAAAATATTGAGAACTATATTTCTGCCATAAAGATATGTAAAGAACACATATATGATTTGTCCTAGAAACTAGAGTTGGAAAGGAAATTATATCATAAAAAAGGGGGTAAAGTGGTTTTACCACATCTCATGAAGAGGCAAAGGTAACCTATTATATCTGAGAGAAAGAAAGGACGGGGATGAACATATTGTGTTTCAATAGACATGTTCAATTTATGGTGACACTTCTTCCACTTCATTGAAAAATGAGAGGGAAGGAGTAAGCTAAGGGAGAGGGAATACAGAAATTGTGAGAAAAGGGGGTAAAATAGGGAGAGGAACTTTAAGGTGGGGGAGGGATACTAAAAAGGGAGGGCTGTGAAAAGCAAGTGGTGTTCACAAGTTTAATACTGGGTAGGGGGGTAAGACGGAAGGGAAGGAGAAAAGCATAAGCAGGGGTTAACAGGATGGCAAGCAATATAGAATTAGTCATTCTAACCATAAATGTGAATGGGGTAAACTCTCCCATAAAGAGGAAGCAATTAAGAGACTGGATTAAAAGCCAGAATCCTACTATATGTTGTTTACAGGAAACACACCTGAAACAGGGTAATACATTCAAAATAAAAATAAAAGTGTGTAGCAGAATCTACTATGCTTCAGCTGAAGCCAAAAAAGCAAGGGTAGCCATCCTCATCTTAGATCTAGCAAAAAAAAAAAAAAATTAAAAGAGATAAGGAAGGGCATTATATCCTGCTAAGGGGTAGCATAGATAATGAAACAGTATCAATATTAAACATATATGCACCAAGTGGTGCAGCATCTAAATTCTTAAAAGAGAAATAAAGAGAGCTGCAAAAAGAAATAGACAGTGTAATATTCCAAAAGGAAAAAGATCAAGGATTGCAACCAAGAATAAACTACCCAGCTAAGTTTATCATTTTCTTCTTACTCTCATCAGACTCTTACTCTCATCAGAAGAGGCTCAAAGAGTAAATAATTGACATATTTGTTTTTCAGAGAATTCTCTCTCATCTCATTAAAAGGGAGGAGAGGAAAAGGGAAAAAGAAAAGGAGAATAAGGGAAGGGACTTGGAGGGAGGGGGAGGGATACTAAAAAAAAGGGAGGGCTCCACATCACAAGTGGGGTCTATAAATTAAATATCGGGGAGTGGTTAAGGGGGATCAAGGGAAAAAGCATAATCTGGGGATAATATGATGGCAGGGAAGACAGAATTAGTAATTTTAACTGTAAATGTGAATGGGATGAACGCTCCCATCAAACAGAGATGGATAGCAGACTGGATCAAAAATCAGAACCCTACAATATGTTGTTTACAGGAAACACACTTAAAGAAAGGAGATACATACAGAGTAAAGGTAAAAGGTTGGAGCAGAATCTATTATGCTTCAGGTAAAGCCAAAAAAGCAGGGGTAGCTATCCTTATCTCAGATCAAGCAAAAGCAGAAGTTGATCTAGTTAAAAGAGATAAGGAAGGAAACTATATCCTGCTGAAAGGTAGCATAAATACTGAAGCCATATCAATACTAAACATATATGCACCAAGTGGTATAGCATCTAACTTTCTAAAGGAAAAGTTAAGAGAATTGCAAGAAGAAATAGCCAGTAAAACTATAAGAGTGGGAGATCTCAACCTTGCACTCTCAGATTTAGACAAATCAAACCACAAAACAAATAAGAAAGAAATCAAAAAAGTAAATAGAACATTAGAAAAACTGCGTATGATAGACCTTTGGAGAAAACTGAATGGCAATAGAAAGGAATATACTTTTCTTCTCAGCAATTCATGGATCCTATACAAAAATTGACCATATATTAGGACAGAAAGATCTCAAAATTAAATGTAGGAAGGCAGAAATAATACATGCCTTCTTCTCAGATCACAATGCAATAAAAGCTACATTCAGTAAGAAGTTAGGGGTAAATAGACCAAAAAGTAATTGGAAACTGAATAATCTCATCTTAAAGAATGACTGGGTGAAAGAGCAAATTATAGAAACAATTAATAATTTCACCCAAGATAATGACAATGATGAGACATCATATCAAAATCTGTGGGATACAGCTAAAGTGGTAATAAGGGGAAATTTTATATCTTTAGAGGCTTATTTGAAGAAAATAGAGAAAGAGAAGATTAACGAATTGGGCCTGCAACTTAAAAAGCTAGAAAAAGACCAAATTAAAAACTCCAACCAAAAATTAAACTTGAAATACAAAAATTAAAAGGAGAAATCAATAATATTGAAAGTAAAAAAAAAAACTATTGAATTAATAAATAAAACCAAAAGTTGGTTTTATGAAAAAGCCAATAAAATAGATAAATCTTTGGTAAATCTGATCAGAAAAAAGAAAGAGGAAAATCAAATTGTTAGTCTTACAAATGAAAAGGGGGATTTTTCCACCAATGAACAGGAAATTAGAGAAATAATAAGGAGTTACTTTGCCAAACTTTATGCCAATAAATTTGATAAGTTAAGTGAAATGGATGACTTCCTCCAAAAATATAGGCTTCCTAGATTAACAGAGGAGGAGATAAATTGCTTAAATAGTCCCATTTCAGAAAAAGTAATAGAACAAGCTATGAATCAACTCCCCAGGAAAAAATCCCCAGGACAAGATGGATTTACATGTGAATTCTACCAAACATTTAAAGCACAATTAGCCCCAATGCTATATGAACTATTTGAAAAAATAGGGGATGAAGGAGTCCTACCAAACTCCTTTTATGACACAGATATGGTACTGATACCTAAACCAGGTCGATCGAAAACTGAAAAAGAAAATTATAGACCAATTTCCTTAATGAATATTGATGTTAAAATCTTAAATAAGATATTAGCAAAAAGACTTCAGAAAATCATCTCCAGGATAATACACTATGATTTATTCCAGGAATGCAGGGCTGGTTTAATATTAGGAAAACTATTAGTATAATTGACCATATTAATAATCAAATTAACAAAAGCCATATGATCATCTCAATAGATGCAGAAAAAGCATTTGATATAACCCACCATCTATTCCTACTAAAAATGCATGAAAGTATAGGAATAAATGGACTATTCCTTAGAATAATCAGGAGCATATATTTACAACTGTCAGTAAGTATAACATGCAATGGAGATAAACTGGAACCTTTCCCAGTAAGATCAGGAGAGAAACAAGGTTGCCCACTATCACCATTACTATTCAGTATTGTATTAGAAATGTTAGCCTCGGCAATAAGAGTCGAGAAAGAGATTCAAGGAATTAGAGTAGGAAAAGAGGAAATGGAACTATCACTATTTGCAGATGATATGATGGTATACTTAGAAAACCCCCAGAGAAAGTTATTAGAAATAATTAACAACTTTAGCAAAGTTACTGGATACAAAATAAATCCACATAAATCCTCAGCATTTATATATATCACCAACAAAATGCAACAGCAAGAGATAAAAAGAGAAATTCCATTCCAAACAAATGTTGAGAGTATAAAATATTTGGGAATCCATCTACCAAAGAATAGTCAGGAATTATATGAGAAAAATTACAAAACACTTGCCACAAAAATAGTCAGATTTAAATAAATGGAAAGACATTCAGTGCTCTTGGATAGGCCGAGCGAATATAATAAAGATGACAATACTCCCCAAACTAATCTATTTAGTGCTATACCAATCAGACTCCCAAGAAACTATTTTAATGACCTAGAAAAAATAACAACAAAATTCATATGGAAGTATAAAAGGACGAGAATTGCAAGGGAACTAATGAAAAAAAAGTCAGAGGAAGGTGGTCTAAGTGTACCTGATCTAAAGCTATACTATATAGCAGCAGTCACCAAAACCATTTGGTATTGGCTAAGAAATAGACCGGTAGATCAGTGGAACAGATTACAAACAAAGGACAAAAAAGGGTACATCTATACCAATCTAATCTTTGCCAAACCCAAAGATACCAACATTATGGATAAGAATTCATTGTTTGAAAAAAACTGTTGGGAAAACTGGAAATTAGTATGGAAGAAATTAGATATGGATCCACACTTAACAGCATATGCCAAGATAAGATCAAAGTGGGTCCATGATTTAGGCATAAAGAATGAGATCATAAATAGATTAGAGGAACAGATAATAGTCTACCTCTCAGACCTGTGGAGGAGGAAGGAATTTATGACCAGAGAACTAGAGATCTTTATTGATCACAAAATAGAAGATTTTGATTACATCAAACTAAAAAGTTTCTGTACAAACAATACTAATGCAAACAAGATTAGAAGGGAAGTAACAAATTGGGAAAATATTTTTAAAGTTAAAGGTTCTGACAAAGGTCTCATTTCCAAAATATATTGGGCTTATATCCCAAAGAAATACTAAAGAGCAGAAAGGGACCTGTATGTGCCAAAATATTTGTGGCAGCTCTTTTTGTAGTGGCTAGAAACTGGAAGATGAATGGATGTCCATCAATTGGAGAATGGTTGGGTAAATTATGGTATATGAAGGTTATGGAATATTAGTGCTCTATAAGAAATGACCAGCAGGAGGAATACAGAGAGGCTTGGAAAGAGTTACATCAACTGATGCTGAGTGAAATGAATAGAATCAGAAGATCGCTGTACACTTCAATGCCGTATGAAGATATATTCTGATGGGATAATTTGGAAAAAAATGAATACAAGGGATAATATTATAAAACATTACTCATGCATATATACTGTGGAAATAAATTCTAAATATATATATATATATATATATATATATATATATACATATATATATATGAAAGAAATAGACAGCAAAACAATAATAGTGGGAGATCTCAATGTTGCACACTCAGAAGTAGATAAATCAAACCACAAAATAAATAAGAAAGAAGTCAAAGAGGTAAATAGAATACTAGAAAAGTTTAATATGATAGATCCTTTGCGAAACCTAAATGGAGACAGAAACGGGTACACTTTCTTGTCAGCAGTTCATGTAATCTATACAAAAATTGATCATATACTAGGACATAAAAAGACCCTTCCCTTATTCTCCTTTTCCTTTTCCCTTTTCCTCTCTCCCCTTTTAATGAGGTGAGAGAGAATTCTCTGAAAAACAAATATGTCAATTATTTACTCTTTGAGCCTCTTCTGATGAGAGTAAGATTCACACAATGTTTCTCCCCCTCTCTAAATTCCCTCAGATATGGTATATTTTATATGCCTCTTCCTGGGATGTAGGGTTTCCCTCTTTTTATCACTCCTTCCTTTTTTCTGATACTACCCCCTTCCCTTTACTACACCCCCCCTTTTTATATAAGTAAATTCAAATTATCCATGTGTACTTTCTATATATCCATAACAGAGATACAGTTCTCAAGAGTTCTGTTTACCTTTTTCTGTTTCTCTTCAGTCTTGTGGATATGTACCAAATTTTTTGTTTAAATCTGGTTTTTTTCTTAGAAACATATGGAATTCCTCTATTTCATTGAATGACCATCTTCTTCCATGGAAAAATATGCTCTGTAAGAAATGACCAGCAGGAGGAATACAGAGAGGCCTGGAGAGACTTACATCAACTGATGCTGAGTGAAATGAGCAGAACCAGAAGATCACTATACACTTCAACAACAATACTGTATGAGGATGTATTCTGATAGAAGTGGAAATCTTCAACATGAAGAAGATCCAACTCACATCCAGTTGATCAATGATGGACAGAGGTAGCTACACCCAGAGAAGGAACACTGGGAAGTGAATGTAAATTGTTAGCACTACTGTCTGTTTGCCCAGGTTACTTGTACCTTCGGAATCTAATGCTTATTGTGCAACAAGAAAATGTTATTTACACACATGTATTGTATCTAGGTTATATTGTAACACATGTAAAATGTATGGGATTGCCTGTCATTGGGGGGAGGGAGTAGAGGGAGGAGGGGATAATTTGGGAAATGAATACAAGGGATAATAATATAAAAAAAATTAAAAAAATAAAAATTAATAAAAAAAGTTAAAAAAATAAATTAAAAAAAAAAGAAAGAAAAAGATGCTAAACTTAGCTGGGTAGTTTATTCTTGGTTGCAATCCTTGATCTTTTGCCTTTCGGAATATCAGGTTCCAGGCCCTTCTATCTTTTAATATGGAGGCAGCCAGATCTTGTGTGACCCTTATTGTGGTACCTTGGTATTTAATTTGTTTTTTTCTAGCTGCTTGCAAGATTTTCTCCTTTGTGTGGTAATTCTTCAGCTTATCCACAATATTCCATGGTGTTCTTTTTTTAGTGTCTATTTCAGAAGGAGTTCGATGAATTCTTTCAATGTCTATTTTCCCTTCTGTTTCTATTATCTCCGGACAGTTCTCTTTGATGATTTCCTGTAAAATAGAATCTAGGCTCTTCTTTTGGTCATGGTTTTCAGGAAGTCCAATGATCCGTAGATTATCTCTCCTAGATCTATTTTCCAGGTCTATACATTTTCCCAGTAAGTATTTGACGTTATTCTCCAGCTTTTCATTTTTTTTTTTTTGTTGTTTGTTTTGTTTGACTGATTCTTGGGTTCTCAATGAATCATTCATTTCTATTTGTTCCATCCTGACTTTTAAGGAGTTATTTTCTTCATTCACAATTTTTAGTTCTTTTTGTAAATGCCCAATTGAGTTTTTAAATGAATTATTTTTCTATATTGAATTTTTTTCCATTTCCCTAATTTTTTTAGAGTATAATTTTCTTTTTCCAATTCAGAAATCCTTCTTTCCTGTGATTTTTTAACCTTTTCTAATTCACAAATTTTGTTTCCCGGTATCTCCTGTTAATTCTTTATTTTTTCCAACTCCAATTTCATAGCTTCTCTTTCCTTTACCCATTATTCTTCAAACTCTATTAATTTTTTTAATAGTCTCTTCTAGGAGAGAGTTATGTGATGGGGGGCAGGAATCATTCCCCTTTAGAGTGTTATCTGTTGACTCTCTGCTGTTAACTTCCTCGGGGTTTGAAACCCACTCTTTCTCTGTGTCTTCTCTGTGTACCCCCAGGTGAAAGCCTTGACGGCCTAAGTCGGCCACACCCACAGTGCCAAGATCTGTTGAGTCACTTCCAGATTGGGGTGGTTCTAGGATCTGGCTTATATTTTAAAGTGGCTTGATTTCTTTTCTGAACTGCTGTTTTACAAGCAGAGAAGAGTTAACAGCCTGTGCCAGATTCTTCTTTCTCAGTGACTTCTCTAATCCCAGAGCCCTCCCTAGCGCAATCAGAACAGTGTGCCACCACCCAACCGTCTGTGCTGGCCTCTTTTTTTTTTCTTCCCCTGGGAACTGACTTCTTCTGTTGAAACTCCAGATTCTCTTCAGCTGGTAAGTCGTGCTTCCAGTCCTTGTGGTTTCTATCAGTCCAGCGCTATTTTTGAGGCTGATTTAACTAATTGGTATTGAGGGAAGAAGAGAGCTCACAGAATCACATGTATCTTCTCTGACATCTTGGCTCCGCCCCCCCCCAAAAATATTTTTTAGCCATGAGAAAAAAGCTAAAGAGAACCATTGATTCCAACCCCGAGGAAGTTAATAGCAGAGAGTCAGCAGATAATAGCCTAAAGGGGAACGATACCTGCCCCCCATCGCATAACTCTCTCCTAGAAGAGACTAGTAAAAAGTTAAGAGAGTTTGAAAAAAAATGGGGAAATGAAGAGAAGCTTTGATAGATAATAACAACATTATGAAATTTGAGTTGGAAAAAATAAAGAATTCACAGGAAATGCAGGGAAACAAAATTTGTGAATTAGAAAAGGTTGGAAAATCACAGGAAAGTAGGATTTCTGCATTGGAAAAGATAAAACTATCTCAAGAAAATAGGATTTCTGAATTGGAAAAAGAAAATACTTCTCTAAAAAAATTAGGGAAATGGAAAAAAATTCAATAGAGAAAAATAATTCATTTAAAAACTCAATTGGGCATATACAAAAAGAACTAAAAATGTGAATGAAGAAAATAACTCATTAAAAATCAGGACGGAACAAGTAGAAATGAATGATTCATTGAGAACCTAAGAATCAGTCAAACAAAACAAATAAAATGAAAAGCTGGAGAATAAGGTCAAATACTTAATGGGAAAATCTATAGACCTGGAAAATAGATCTAGGAGAGATAATCTGCGGATCATTGGACTTCCTGAAAACTATGACCAAAAAAAGAGCCTAGATTCTATTTTACAGGAAATCATCAAAGAGAACTGTCCAGAAATAATAGAAACAGAAAGGAAAATAGACATTGAAAGAATTCATCGAACACCTTCTGAAAAAGACCCCAAAAAAAGAACTCCATGGAATATTTTAGCTAAGCTGCAGAATTACCACACAAAGGAAAAAATCTTGCAAGCAGCTAGAAAAAAGCAATTTAAATATCAAGGGGCTACAATTAGGGTCACTCAAGATCTGGCTGTCTCCACTTTAAAAGATTGAACGACCTGGAACCTGATATTCTGAAAGGCAAAAGATCAAGGATTGCAACCAAGAATAAACTACCCAGCTAAGTTTAGCATTTTCTTCCATGGAAGAGGATGGTCATTCAATGAAACAGA
Source organism: Sminthopsis crassicaudata (assembly GCF_048593235.1). Taxonomy (NCBI): domain Eukaryota; kingdom Metazoa; phylum Chordata; class Mammalia; order Dasyuromorphia; family Dasyuridae; genus Sminthopsis; species Sminthopsis crassicaudata. The sequence goes on along the minus strand of NC_133618.1, from coordinate 174,986,291 downwards.
GGAATTCCATTTATTTCTAAGAAAAAAAAAACATACTTAAACGAAAAATTTCATCTACATCCACAAGACTGAAGAGAAACAGAAAAAGAACTCTTGAGAACTGTATCTCTGTTATGGATATATATAAAGTACGCATAGAAAATTTGATTTTACTGATATAAAAAGGGGGGTGTAGTAAAGGGAAGGGGGTAGTATCAGAAAAAGGGGAAGGATTGATAAAAAGAGGGAAACTATATCCCAGGAAGAGGCATAGAAAATATACCATATCTGAGGGAATTTAGAGAGGGGGAGAAACATTGTGTGAATCTTACTCTCATCAGAAGAGGCTCAAAGAGTAAATAATTGACATATTTGTTTTTCAGAGAATTCTCTCTCACCTCATTAAAAGGGGGGAAAGGAAAAGGGAAAAGGAAAAGGGGAATAAGGAAAGGGACTTGGAAGGAGGGGGGAGGGATACTAAAAAAAAGGGAGGGCTGCGCTTCACAAGTGGGGTCTATAAATTAAATATTGAGCCAATATAATAAAGATGACAATATTCCCCAAACTAATCTATTTATTTAGTTCTACGCCAATCAGATTCCCAAGAAACTATTTTAATGACCTAGAAAAAATAACAACAAAATTCATATGGAAGAATAAAAGGTCGAGAATTGCAAGGGAACTAATGAAAAAAAAGTCAGAGGAAGGTGGTCTAGGTGTACCTGATCTAAACCTATATTATATAGCAGCAGTCACCAAAATCATTTGGTATTGGCTAAGAAATAGACCGGTAGATCAGTGGAACAGATTAGGTACAAAGGAAAAAAAAAGGGTACATCTATAGCAATCTAGTCTTTGACAAACCTAAAGATACCAACATTAGGGATAAGAATTCATTATTTGGAAAAAACTGTTGGGAAAACTGGAAATTAGTATGGTAGAAATTAGGCATGGATCCACACTTAACACCATATACCAAGATAAGATCAAAATGGGTTCATGATTTAGGCATAAAGAATGAGATTATAAATAGATTAGAGAAACAGAGGATAGTCTACCTCTCAGACCTGTGGAGGAGGAAGGAATTTATGACTAGAGGACTAGAGATCATTACTGATCACAAAATAGAAGATTTTGATTACATAAAACTAAAAAGTTTCTGTACAAACAATACTAATGCAAACAAGATTAGAAAGGAAGTAACAAATTGGGAAATTATTTTTACAGTTAAAAGTTCTGATAAAGGTCTCATTTCCAAAATATATAGAGAACTGATCCTAATTTATAAGAAATCAAACCATTCTCCAATTGATAAATGGTCAAGGGATATGAACAGACAATTCTCTGATGATGAAATTGAAATTATATCCACTCATATGAAAGAGTGTTCCAAATCACTACTGATCAGAGAAATACAATTTAAAACAACTCTGAGATACCACTACACACCTGTCAGATTGTCTAGGATTACAGGAACAAATAATGATGAATGTTGGAGGGGATGTGGGAAAACTGGGACACTGATGCATTGTTGGTAGAGTTGTGACAGAATCCAACCATTCTGGAGAGTAATCTGGAATTATGCCCAAAAAGTTATCAAACTGTGCAAACCCTTTGATCCAACAGTGCTACTACTGGGCTTATATCCCAAGGAAATATTAAAGAAGGGCAAGGGACCTGTATGTGCCAAAATGTTTGTGGCAGCCCTTTTCATAGTGGCTAGAAGCTGGAAGATGAATGGATTTCCATCAATTGGAGAATGGTTGGGTAAATTATGGTATATGAATGTTATGGAATATTATTGTTCTATAAGAAATGACCAACAGGATGAATACAGAGAGACTTGGAGAGACTTACCTCAACTGATGCTAAGTGAAATGAGCAGAAATAGGAGATCATTATACACTTCAGTAATGAAACTATATGAGGATGTAATCTAATGGAAGTGGATATCTTCAACATAGGGAACAGCTAATCCAATTCCAATTGATCAATGATGGACAGAATTATCTACTCCCAGAAAAGGAACACTGGAAATGACTGTAAACTATTAGCATTTTTTGCTTTTCTCCCCAGATTATTTTTACCTTCTAAATCCAATTCTTCCTTTGCAACAACAACAACAACAACAAAATTCAGTTCTGCACATATACATTATATATATATATATATATATATATATATATATATATATATATATATATATATATATATATATATATATATATGTGTGTGTGTGTGTGTGTGTATATATATATATATATATATATATGTGTGTGTGTGTGTGTATATATATACATATACATGTATATGTATATATATATACATATATATATATATATATATATATATATATAGTACCTAGGATATACTATAACATATTTAATATGTATAGGAATGCCTGCCATCTAGGGGATTGGGTGGAGGGAAGGAGGGGAAAAATTCGGAACAGAAGGGAGTACAAGGGATAATGTTGTAAAAAATTACCTATGCACATGTACTGTCAAAAAATGTTATAATTATAAAATTAATTTTAAAAATAGCAAAAAAAAGGAAGATTTTTCTTGTCTCAAATCTAAATTTAAAATTTTTTTTCGGCAATTTTTTCCCATTATTCCTAGTTCTTTGTCTGGAGGAAAGCCAAATGAGTTCGATTAATACTCATTCTCACAGCATCTTTTCATATATATCTGAAGACAATTATCATATCTTTCCTAAGTCTTGTCTTATGTGAGCTTAGCATCTTCAGTTCTTTCAAACTGTCTCTAAATTAAATTCCTTTATTGTCCTGTTTTTATAATTGTAGATTGTTTTTGCTTATCAACTCGTCAACTATTGTGCACTTGTTAATTAGCTGCTCTGTATATAAAAGCATAATGTCCTTTCTAAAATAGGATGTCTAGAAGTCTATTTCTGAACTGCTCAGAAGAGGGGCAATTACAATAGCAATATCAAAGTCTATTATAGGACACTAAGTTTTTTTTTTTTTTTTTATTCAGTCTAGTTAGCATTGGGGCACTGAATGGCAGGCTGTTATATCACATTTTTAAAAATGACTTTGAGCTCACAATCTACTAAAACTCCTCCATATTTTTCTTCTTTTTAAAATCTTACATTTATTTTTATTGATATAATTTGCCTTTATATTACCTTCATTCCTCAATCTATACTTTCCTTTCCCTTATTAAGAAAGTCATTTCTTCTAACAAAGAAGAAAAAATAGAAAGAAAAAAAAAAAGTTTAAGAGAACTGACACATTTATTAATCAAGTTGGATTGTATATATTGATCCATACCCATAGACCCCCACCTATTTGAAGAAGAATGGGAAATTTATTATTATCCTTTTTCTCTGGAACCAAACTTGGTCAAGAAAGTTTTACAGCACTTTTTTGCAATATTAGTTTTTTTTTTTTTTTTTCCCATTGATATGGTTGTAATTTTCATGTGTGTATGTATGTTCTACTTCACTTTGCATCAGTTTATACCTCTTCCCTTACTTCTTTGTATTTTTCATTTTCATCACTTATTATTACATCTTAGTGTTTTTTTTTACATTTGTGTATCAACACCTGCTTAGGTACTCCCCCAGTCAACATGAAGCTATATTCTTTCTAGTTTTCTGATACTATAAAAAGTGCTGTAACAAATATTTGGTCTACATGAGAACTTTTCATCACTGATCTCTTTGATGTACTTTCCTAGCATTTGCATTACTTTATATTTTTTTTCAAACAAACTGGTATATAAGTATACCAAAATCACATTGTTTTATGTAACATATAACACTTTACATTTATCCCTGTAGCATTTCATCTTAATATTTCTTATTATACTCATCTTCTCATCTCATTATTTCTGACCCAATGTTTTTGAAAGATATTTTTGAATCCTTGTTTCTGTAGTAGGCTAGTATTCCTCTCAGTTTAGGTGTCCTCTTCAAATTTGACAATCATAGCATATATACTTTTATTCAAGTCATTGATCAAAATGCTAAAGAATAAATGATTAAACTCAGATCCTAACACCACTTCCAAAGACATTTTCTTTCAAGTTGACATTGAGCCACTAATGACTACTCTCTGAATCCAGCCATTCAGATGATTCTAAAATTATTTAATTTTACTATTGACTAGCTCACAGCTACTCATATTTTATACAAGGATAGCAAGATAGAAGCTTCAATTTATCATATTTCTCAGATTTACTATTTTAAAAAGGCAAAATAAAAAGGTAGACAAGTAATAGATGACACACAGAATGAGTAGAAACACTTAAAAGGGTGACAAGAGATATTTTCCACATAAGTTGCAGTCAGAAATTAAAGGCCACTTATTTAGTTAGTCCAGTAGTTGTTAGTCTCTTTCACGAAGAGAAAGGAAGAAGGAGAAAGAGGGAATACATATGTTTACTTTTTTACTGGAAAAAAAATTATCCCTCTTTCCAATGCAATGTTATTATATAAGTTCAGGCTCTTAACAGTGTCATTAAGACTCATTTATTGCTCATGAAAAATAAAGCTAATTTGTAAATGTTTTATCTTTACAGTCAGTTGGATATCTTATTTGTCTCCTGAAGAATTTGTATGAAGATCAAGAAGCAGTAGTTAGACTCTAACAAGGGACAACTGATTGATTTAAAATTGAGAAGTTCAAATGGCCAAATGCAGAAGGAGATTAAAAAAAAAACTAACTGAAGACAATAATTCACTAAAAATTAGACTTGAAAAATAGAAGCAAATGTCTCAATGAGACATAATAAATCTAATAAAACCCCAAAATGAATATATATATATATGAAAATATAAAATACCTAAATGGAAAGCAAGTGACCTGAAAAAAAAAAAAAAAAAAAAAAAAAAAAAAAAAAACCCTAGACAACATCTTTTAAGGATATCATCAAGGAAAACTTCCTTGATGTCCTGGAACCAGAGGATAAAATAGCCATTGAAATGGCATCCTGAAGAGACTCCAAAATGAAAACTCCAAGGAATTATTAAATCAAGGAGAAAATACTGCAAGCAGCCATAAAGAAACTCAAAGGAGCCACAATTAGGATTACCTAGGACCTAGCATCTTGAAGAATCAAAGGGTCTTGAATATGATATTCAGAAAGACTAAGTAACTTGGAGGGCAGCCAAGAATCAACAATTCAGCAAAATTAAGTGTTATCTTTCAGGGGAAAAGATAGATATTCAATGAAACAGGTGAATTTCATTTTTGATGAAAAGATCAGAGTTGAATAGAAAATTTGATCTTCAAATACAGAACTCAAAATAACTTTGAAAATGTAAAAAGAAAAGGAAAAAAAAAACCTGTTACTTTTAAAAGTTAAAAAGTTTACATCCCCATATGAAAAGATGATATGTTTAACTCTTGAGAACTGTATCTTTGTTATGGGTATATTTAGAGGCTTTAGATATAATTTGATTTTATTATAATCATATGAAAAAATAGAAAATAGAGATAGAAGGAGGATTGTATAGGAATAAGAAGAAAATGGAGGTTAAATGGGATAAATTACATCTCATAAAGAGGCAAAAAATGAGTGAAAGAAGAGAGGAGATGAGCAATGTGTGAACCTTACTATCAATCAGATTTGGGTCAAAGAGAGAATATCAGACATATTTAACTTTAAAGTGAAGCTTGCCTCACCCTATAGGTGAGTTAGAGAGGCAAAGGGAAGGCTAATAGAAGGAAAAACAGAAGTAGAAAGGTAAAGGCAAAATACTGTATGTATGTCTCTCCAAGCTTTTTTGCCTAAACTAGAGAAAGAAATCAATGAACATGCAAGTAAAAAATCCAGAAAAAGAACAAATGAAAAACCTACCATTAGGAGGCATTTAGGTGGTATAGTGGATAAAAGCACCAGCCCTGAAGTCAGAAAGACTTGAGGTCAAATCTGGCCTTAGACATTTAATACTTCCTAGCTGTGTGACCTCAGGAAAGTCGGGAAAATCACTTAACCCCAATTGCCTCAGGAAAAAAAAAATTCCAATTAAATACAAAATTTGAAATTCTGAAAGGAAAAGGGGAGATTAATAAAATTGAAAGTAAGAAAACTATAGAATTAATAAAATTTAAGAGTTGGTTTTATGAAAAAAAAAAAACAAAATAAATAAATATTTACTTAATTTGATTAGAAAAAGAAAGGAAGAAAATCAAATTGTTAGTATCAAAAATGAAAGTAAACTTTCCAACAATGAAAAGGGAATTAGAGCAATAATTAGGAGCTATTTTGCCCAATTGTATTTCAATAAATATGATAATCTAAGTGAAATTGATGAATACTTAACAAAAATATAGATTGCCCAGATTAACAGAAGAGGAAATAAATTACTTAAATAGTCCCATTTTAGAAAAAAAAAAAAAAAAAAAAAAAGAAATTGAACAAATAATTAATCAACTCCATAAGAAAAAATTTCTAGGACTGGATGGATTTACTTGTGAATTCTCCCAAACATTTAAAGAACAACTAATTCCAATACTATGCAACCTATTTGGAAAAATAGGGAAAGAAGGAGTCCTGCCAAATTTGTATGGCGGAAATTAAACCTATACCAAGATAAGGTCAAAATGGGTTCATAATTTAGAGATAGAGTGATACATAAGCAAATTAGAAGAATGATAGTCTATCTCTCAGATCCTTGGAGAAAAAAGAATTTGTGGTCAAAGAAGAACTAGAGTACATTATGGAATACAGAATGGATAATTTTTATTATATTAAGTTTAAATATTTTTGTAAAAACAAAACCTATGTAGACAAGATTACAAGGGAAGCAATAAACTGGGGGGAAAATATTCAAGGATTCTGTTAAAGCTCTTACTTCTAAAATATATAAAGAATTGACTCAAATTTGTAAGAATTCAAGCCATTCTCCAAATGACAAATGGTCAAAAGGTATGAACAAATAACTTTCATATGAAGATATTAAAAATGTTTCTAGTCATGTAAAAATAATGCTATAAATCACTATTGGTCAGGGAAATAAAAATTAAGATAATTCTGAGGTATCCCTACACACTACAGACTTCTCAGATTGGCTAAGATGATAGGAAAAAAATAATGATTAATGTTGAAGGGAATGTGAGAAAACTGGAACATTAATATATTGTTGGTGGAATTGTGAACTAATCCAACAATTCTGGAGAGCAATATGGATCTATGTCCAAGGAATTATCAAACTGTGCATAGCCTTTGATCTAGCAGTGTCTCTACTGGGGCTGTATCCCAAATAGAGCATTAAAAAAGGGAAAAGGACCCATATGCGCAAAAAAACAAAACAAAACAAAAAAATAGTGGCAAGGGACTAGAATCTGAGTTAATGCCCATAAGGTATAGAATGGCTGAATAAGTTATGGTACATGAATATTATGGAATATTATTGTTCTATAAAAAATGACCAGCAGGATGATTTTACAGAGACCTGGACTTACATGAACTGATGCTAAGTGAAGTGAGTAGAACCAGGAGAACATTTTACATAGTGACAGAAAAATTATAAAATGATCAATGCTGATGTAAATGGCTTTTAAACAACGAGATGATTCAGGCCTGTTTCAATGGTCTTGTGATGAAGAGAGCCATCTGTACCCAGAGAGAGAACTGTGGGGATTGTATGTGGATCACAACATATTATTTTCACTATTTTTGTTGTTTGCATTTTAAATTCTTTCTCACTTTTTCCTTTTTGATCTGATTTTTCTTATGCAGCATGATAATTGTAGAAATACATAAAGAAGAATTGCACATATTTAATATATGTTGGATTACTTGCTGTCTAGGGGAGGATGTAGGGGGAAGGAAGGGAAAAAAGTTTGGAGCACAAGATTTTTCAAGGGTGAGTGTCAAAAATTATTTATGCATACAATTTGAAGGCAAAAGCATTAATTAAGAAAAAAAGAAAATGTATGGCAAATTTGGACACCAAATTTAAAAAATAGAAACATTGTCTTGTCAGCAAAGTCCATATTGTCAAAGGTATGGTTTTTCAGTAATGATATGTATGTGAGTAGTAATATATGGAGGGAAATGAGAACAATAAAATTGATGGTTTGGGATTGTGGTGCTAGAAAAGCCTTTGACAATTCTTTGGATAGTAAGGAAGTCAAATCAGTCAATATTTAAATAAATTAATTCAGTCTTTTGTCAATTTGTAAGGACAAAGTTTAAGGATAAATATTGAAGCTTCAACTTAAATACTTTGACTACACAATGAGAAGATGGGATTCATTGGGGAAAATCATCTTCATGGGAAAGATTGAAGGCAAAAGAGTAAGATGGATAGATAGTGTCATTAAAAACAAGAAATATAAGCTTGAACTGACTTCAGGAGACAGTGAAGGATAGAAAGTTTGGGTACATTATGTTCTGTGGAGTCATGAAAAATTGGACACAATTAAATGAATGAACAACAATATTCTTTATCTCATATTTATATTCATCTTCTTCGGCAATGTAGATAAAATTCTAGAGAGTGAAAAAAAATAATCTGCTACTGGAACAAAATGTTTTAAGAGTTTCTTCCTCTGCTATTACAGCCATATAGAACCTGATTCACTGATATTCCTTGCTTTTTTATGTTAATCTATTGGGGAAAGAAGTTTTAAGAAAATGTCTACAGCATCATGGGATGAATTGATCATTAGCATGAATGATGATTTATATTTCCTTTTGTCCAAAATGTGGCTTCCTTGTCTATTTATATTAGGTCATTCTACTCAAACATCTCTATCCCAGTGCATTTCTTCATGAGAGTGTAGTCTTGTCAAAGCAGGGAGCTTTGAGCTTACTCCAGCACTTATATAATCCTAACCTTCTCAACAAGTATGAAAAGAAAGCCAACTAAGAAAGTACCTTTTTATCCTTAATTGCACAAAATGTAGCTCAGTGATGGAAATAAGATGAAAGAGAATATCTCCACTTGAACATGATTATCATCTATACTGGTTGGTTATCACTAGCCCAATTTCAATTCCCTTATAGGAACATTATAACAAATTACCAAGTCATTTCTAACCCAACAGAAAATAACTATGGACTATCCAAGAGCTTGCCAAGTATTGAGTTTTGCTTTTGCTTTTTTTTTTTTTTATCTTTTGGTCTTAGTTTAATTTGGATGAGGTTTTTGATTTACTACTCAAGTTGTTGACCTTAATTAAGAGTAAATATGGATAACTGGCATTTAAAATATACTTTTTTAAATTTACAAAGAGTTTTTGAAAAGCCTTGCCCTTTCACTACAATACTGTTATGAATTAATGCTTAGAAATATTAGCATAATTACAATTTTATAAATCTGTAAATTTGAGGCCATCAGTTGACTTGCACATGGTCATACACCAAGGAATACAATGGAAAATAACTGGGTTATTTATTTATTTTTGTAACTTCTATGTAAAACCAGCTAGAACCAATTATTGTGGGTTGTCTTATATTTGCAAAATACAATATCAAATAATTTATAGGGAAATGGATCAAATTATAATTTGGAGATAGGGATTTTGAGGAAATGTTCAGCTTGTTTAATTAGAAAATACTGAACTCTAAGCTACCTCCATAAATAAGGAAATAAGTCATTGTTAAGGGAAAATATCCTTCTTCAAAATTCTTAGCTTATCCATGCCATACTCTATGTGAGATGGCAAGTCTCATAAATATGATTTACTAGTGGTAAGATGAGCCTGAATAAAAAAAAAATGGTTGTAGGAAATTGGAAGAGGTCAATGTGGCTGGCAATAAAAATGCTAAGGATGTCTAGAAGTACAAGATAGACAGGTGGTAGTTGGGGTATTTTCATGGAAGGTGATGACAGCAGGCAACAGGTAAACAACCAAGAAATCAGACAATTAGTGACAGGGAGGTCAAAAGCAGGGAACAGAGGTCTAACTATATGGGCTCTTGGTAAGAGACCAGATCTAATTCCTAGAAACACTGGTATGAGTAAGAAGCAGGATCCCTGTCTCAGAGAAATGATGGTACTAGGCAGTGACCATAGTAGAATCTTAAGCACATGAAATAAAACAATAATTAACAATGGAGAGAATAAAAATCTGCTCTCTCTCTCTCTCTCTCTCTCTCTCTCTCTCTCTCTCTCTCTCTCTCTCTCTCTCTCTCTCTTTTTCTCCATCTTTATCTCTCTGTATATGTGTGTGTGTGCTTGTGTGTGTTTTTCTGTTTTCACCAATAAAAAAAAATGAATTGGACTGGAAGAGACAGAACAAAAAAAAGTCACTATGGATTTGAAACCCAAGGTAAGTCTAGGAAGAGTAATAGAACACTTAAATGCCCTCCATGAATTCAAGTTATTAGATCCAGAAAAAGCATATACTAAGGAACTGAAGGGAATGGCTGGTAAGATTGCTAAATCACTATTGATATTTAAAATACTATGGAAAACAAGAGTTCCTAGATTTGGAATCAGTAATTTTATTTGGAAAGTATGGTGAAACTTTAATTCCTATCTTTAAAATGATGATTAGTGAATGTTTCAACAGGAAGAAATGGTCAAGAAGATGGTTCCATCAGTAAAGATCATATCAAACTAACATTTCTAATCTGACAAGATTGTTAGGCATGTAGACCAGGAGAAAACTGTAAATATAGTTACATCAAATTTCAGCAGTGTGTTTGACAAAGTCTCTCAAATTATACTTTTAAAAAGATGGAGATATATGGATTGAATAAAAATGTAGTTAATTGTATTTGGAAGTGGTTGAGTGACTGAACCCAAAGAGTTATTATGAATAAGATATTGGAAGGTAGAAAAGAGTTTCTAGAATAGATGAGTACTTGAATTTCTGTCTTTTAATCTTTTTGTAATTGTCTCAAATAAAAGTATATATGGCTGAGAAGTGTTTTCTGGTTTATGAGGTTTTAATATAGAAATTTAATATAGATACATGTTGTCTTACAATTGAAATTTTAACAATCAATTTCACAAGTTACAAGATTATGGATTCATAGGGAAATGACTGTTCAACTGTAAAAAGCAAAACAATTAAAATTTTGAGTGAACTAAAAATTTAGTGGCAAAAGTAAGAAAAAATATCAGTAAAATATCAAAAATAAAACAAAAACAAAACAATGTAATTTTTGTGTCTATGAAATGCCCCATGGTACCCACAAGAGAAAATATATGATAAATTCCCTGGTGAGACCATACCTTTAGTACCATATTTAACTTGGCATAAAACATTTTGTGAAGAACATCAAGAGTCTAGAAAATGTCAGCAAAAAAGCTACCAGAATGCTTAAAGTCCTCAAGAATTTCAACATGTTTAACTGGCAGAGAAGATATAAAGACAAAAAAGATAGTTAAGGATTTGAAGCACTGCCATATAGGAAGATAGTTAGATTTGTTATTGTTTGGTCACATTGCCAGAATTAGAAGCAATAAGTAGAAATAGCAAAGAGGAAAATTGAGGTTTATTGAATGTGTATGTATGTGTATGTTGAGGGAGGAGGGTGAATACAAAATTATCCCACAGTGGATTGGGTTGTCTTTGAGAATAGGTGGATGTCCCTCAGTATATGTCTTCAAGAAAAGTCAGAATGATCACTTCTTGAAAATGTGTTATAGGAACTTTTCTTTAACAATCAAAACGTCCTTCCAACTCTGAAATTGTATGTTTCTATGAAGAAATAGATATTGTTCCTGGATTTGGAATACAAGACTCTACCCTATATAGAGAGTACTCAGGCAAAGGATCAATTTAGAATTTAGGCACAAGAGGATAAGTACATGCTTGACTTGATGGTGAGGGTAGAATTGCTTTAATTCTTTTTTTCTAATTAGGAATGGTATTGGTCACAAAGTCTGGATTGGGACTGTGCCCACAGATGGGGGCTAAGTGGTTGCAGCTGCATAGGTTAGAGGATGACAAGGGCAGGGGGCCAGACAAGACATTACAAGCATAGTATCATTGATTCAGTAGCTGGTAGTTTATGTTTCCTATGCATAGAAACCATGTACAAAATCACTTCTTGTAGACGCAGTCAGGAGCCATGTAGGGTACCTAAAATCCCCCTTCATGCTGTGAGAGTAGAATGTCATGACAGGGCAAAGGCATGTGAAGTTTGTTTCTGAGGGAGGAAATCCCCCTACTGCACATGAACCTGTGGATGGCTTCCCTCTGTGAACTTCCACACATCCCCCATCTGACCTGTAAGTCAGAGAATGATATTCAATGAAAAGATCTGGTTTTGTAGTTGAAAAGATGATGGATGCCGTATGCCCTTATTTTAAGGGAGCTTTCACCCTGGGATACCTCTCTCTCTTTAAAGAGTTCATGAGGAAGGTACCATGTGTTGTCTCCTCAGATGCTGGTCAGCCAAGAATGGAATTTTAGTTCAATAAACTTCACTTACCAATTGTCAGTAAGGTTCCCTGTTGTTCCTATAAATTCTCCTCACAGCTATAACATTGATGTAGTCTCTGAAGAAATCAGGCACTAAAAATAGGCCATGGTTAATTCATGCCACCTTGCATAAATGTTCCAAAATTCTCTTTCCCTTTAAACCTTTAAACTGCTACTCTTACAATGAGGAAATTCAAAACAAGAGTGAAATATAACACTAATGTTAGAAGGCATAATTCTGCAAGTGCTTACCAACACCATCTACCTGAATCCCAGAGTTGATTAATTTAAACTTCCTTTTGCTTTCATCTACAATCTAAAGCACAGCAGCAGTAATAATAATATTTCCCACTCTGGCCACCTAATTGCAAGAGCTTTGAATGAAACTGGTAAATTAAAATGATTTTATAGTTTCCTTCCAGTTTTTTTAAATAAAGTGCATTTGGGGAGAATACTCCCCCTCAGGAGTTTAGATAGAAGACTTATTCCAGACATCGATAATCAGGTATTAAGATATTAAAATGGCAGAGAGGAAAGGATAAAGGAAGATAAGTACACTAAGTTTTTCTAATTCCATCCTTGACTAGTTAATAAAACTAATTTAATCAGAAAGCTCAGAGTGTCTTGTTGTTGTTTGTTTGTTTTTTTAATTTTAATTTGTTTTTCCTTTTGTCTCAGACCAATAAAGCAAGAGAGCCACAGAAAACATTCAAAGAAGATTTGAGCCTTGAAAATATGCCTGTGTTTTTGAGAGGTCAAGGGTAATATTTTCATACTCCATTATTGTGGGTCATTTGGGCAATTAACTGCCTGCTCATGAACTATCAATTGGTTAGGGCTAGAAACTGACACCAGCTGTGTTCTTTTTAAACATTTAAAAGTAAATTACATCTAACAAGTCACTCACTTTTTTTTTTGTTTGTTTGTTTGTTTGTTTAAGAGAACCTGACATAGGGCCATTCAACAAACTATCCAGACATGTTACAAGATTTCCTCCAAAATTCTAAGTGCCATTGAAATCAATCTACTGTAGCAATGTATTGTTATAGTTTCCAATAAGTATTCCCACCAATAGAAAAAGGCTTTTGGTTCTCTTGATATTTATAGTCTAGTTTCTGCAGCATGGGGTCAGAAAGTAGATTTTTTTTTTTTTGCCTCCTCAACTTAACTGAAAAGTTAATGTGATAGGTCATATTATTTAAATAAATCCATTAAATTATAGCATAGTGTTTATATTTTGCATCTATGCACTGATCTTATTTTAATTTGTATTAACATTATGTTTTGAAGGAAAGAGGTGTATAGATCTCATCTATGTTTCATCCTTGACTATATCTTAATTGGCTTCATGTCTCCAAAGAAAACAGCATGGCACCTTGTGTATAGCAGGTCTTTCAAAAATATATTACTATTTTATTTTCAATTTATGGACTAAAAGTATTCCCATAACATAATATAAGCAAAAAATGATTACATGTGAAACTACAAATCTTTGATATACAACTTGCTATTACTTTAAAATATATCATAGTTATATAAATTTATTTTCCCTCCTTTTTTTCCCTAATCTAGATGTGGTTATCATTAGACACAATATGATTATATATGTAAATCATTCTATAATACGTTTACTTATCAGTTTTTCTCAGTTAATAGATAGCATCTTCCTTCCTATGTTCTTTGTAGTTAATTGTAAGGGGCTAGAACTGAGCAATGCACTTGGATAATGAAGCACATGAGACTAATTGCCAATTGGACAGTTCCCTATTAACTTGTTTGAAGCTTGACCCTCCCCAGCTATTCTGTGCTGACTTGATTGGTGGGACAAAAAGGGGGAAATGACTTGTGTGGGAGGAGTAGGAGGAGGAAGAGGAATTGAGAGGAGACACTGAGTCAGTCTCTCCCAGCATTTGAGGGAGGAAGGTGTGTGTGAGGTTGCTAGGCCTAACCCCCTGACCTTGACTATAAAAGATCAAGAATAAAGACATTTAGTGATCCTGACTCCAGCTGATTTATGGGAAGACAGAATTCCAGCAGTTAATTTGGATTTTATGGAATCAAAATTATTTATTTTCTGAAAATAGCTTCATGTATGAATAAATGAATGCATGCAATTTGTAACAAACTGGGAGTGTGCACATGGAGGTGGGATATGTATGTATGGTGTGTGTTTCCTGAAACCTATCTAGCCTTATCAAAAATGTCAAGAGTAAAGTAGATTTGTGAAAGTCACTTATTTTAATTAATCCAAGAGAAACACATTTCCATAAGAATATGTTGAATTATCTAATAAAATATAAATAGGTACAACTAATTTAATATACCTCTTCTGATTTCTTTTTTTTTTTTCTTCCTATTGAAGAAATAATAAGTTAAAGTATTTAGGACTCTTTCATGTACATTTTTTGAAGAAATGAATCTCTGCTTTCATTTCTATAGGTAATGATGGTTAAATTCTCTCTACCAAAGCAATATAAGAACAAAATTTACATAGCATTTTTAAGTGTGCTACAACTCAAAGTTATTTGGGGCCCTCAACTTAATAAATAATTTAAACCTAATCAGTATGCTTTGAAGGCAGCATCTGAACCCTAATTATTGACTCTATAGTTGAATAAATTAAGTGGCCCAGTGGATAGAAAGTGTTGGAATCAGGAATTCTTGGAGTATCAATTCAGACATTGACGTGAATTGAATTGAGTTATAATAAAGATGGGTATGTTCACTTTTTATGTATACTGTAAAGGAGATTCTTGTTTAAGTTGGGTTAAATTTGATGACCTTTGAAGTTTCTTCAAACTCAAGTCTGTGGTTCTTTAATAAGGATTGTTGTTTATTTTTAGTTGTGCCTATCTCTTTATGATCACATTTGAGGTTTTTTTTAGCAAAGATATGGTAGTGGTCTGCCATTTCTTTATCTGACTCATTTTACAGAAACTGAGGCAAACAGGGTCAAGAAACTTGCCCAGGATCACAAAACTAATAATTCTCTGAGACCATATTTGAACTTGGCAAATGAGTTCTCCTGAACCTAGGCACAACATGCTGTCCTCTGAGTCACTTAGCTGCCCTAATATTGAAGGCTATTTGAATAACAAATGAAATCACTTCCACATGGTAATGAGGTGCTCTTAGCAGTTTGACAGGAATCTCATTAGCATGAATTCCTAATGGATATATACCACAAGTAGATATAATTTTAGAAAATATTACAAATAGTTTTTGGGCAACGTGGCATTAATTTTCTTTTTCTAAAATAGTTGTCAACTATATAAGTTAATGCATAAACACTATCTGAAATGTTCATAACATGTTAGTACCATATACTTTATGTATATAAATATATGTAAACCTAACAATAATCATGTGAAGTCAGTTCTCACAAATTTTATTATTCCAATGTTTATAAATGAGGGGATTAATCTTAGAGATATTTAATGACTTGCCCAGGATCAGAAAGCTAATTAGTATTTTAGAAATGAGAACTCAACTAGCACCATAGAGGTTAACCTTTGCTTACTTTCTTTCTAATTTAATAGTTATTAATACTATTAAAAAAGAAGAAGAAGCTAAGAAACAGAGTAGTTGATTATTGGAATAGGTTAGATTCTCACGACCCAACTATGTAGTAATATAGTGTTTGATAAATCTAAAGACTCTAATTTTTAGATAATTTTTTGACAAAAATTGCTGGAAAATTGGAAAATAATATGACAGGGACTAGGCATTGACCAGTACCTAACATCCTATACTAAGATAAGGTCAAAATGGGTTGATAATTTAGATGCAAATGGTGATACTAGTGTAAGTATCAATTGTAAGTCATGCAAATAATTCACTGTGGCAAAAGGTAAATTTATTTAGTGGAATAGTTTACAAACAAAATGGAGGGATACTATAGACATCAGGAATGGTAAATATGAAATAAATTAGGAGAGCATATAAAAGACAAGTTCCTCAATGGAATTCATAATTACTCAGTAGAAAGTTTGGAGCATGTCCTTAGCTGGAAGGCTTAATCCTGAAATAGCTTTAGCACTTCAAAAGAGTTAGTTAGCTATAAAGAGGAGAAGTAGTGCTGAGAAACAAGGTAGAATTAGGAGAGACACCACATGACAGAGGCTAAGGGGTAAGAGGGAAGACACGATGAGGCAGAGTGCTATGGAGGACTTACCCAAAGGAGGGCAGTGACTATGGGATGAGCCATAAGTAAATTTATAAGGAAAGTTTAACCTCAGGGACAAGACTGTGATTTCTGAGAGGACATAGCCCTGTGATTTGACTTCTCTTGGATTTCTGACTGGCCAACCTCCCCAGAGAGTGGGTGCACACAGCTAAACAGATTGCTAACAATGCCTTCTCCCTGCTTGCCTCAGGGATTATTTTTATCAAGTCTTCAGCTTCCCTCTGCCCAATACACCATTCAGTACCACATCATTATGAACCAAGAATGACTCCAAAAGTTCTCTAGAAATTATTTATGTCCACTTATCATTGTGTATCATAGAGATTTTCTATTTGACATTTGTCAGGAAGATGTCTTTGTTAATTCTCCTTGTTTCTATCACAAGATGTTGAACCCTTGTTGAGATCAGAATAGATAGGCAGGCAAGGTTTCCCATGAAAAAAGTAATTTGCTTCTAGGCTATTCCTCACATTTTCTGTTTTGACAGAGCTATAGACAGCTAACTGTGAATAAAAGTGTATTTAATTTTTAAACAATTGATTTTTTCTGGTTAAGTAAATATTCCTAAATAAAATTTGTAAGAAATAAACTCTATGTTGCAAATAGATAAGCAGATCGTATTATTTGGAAACGTTGTTGAAAAGTCAATTTGCAAAAAAAGAGTGGGCCTTTGCAATTTGAATACTTATTTTCTAAAAGTTGTTCCTCACCAAAAACCTTAGAAAAGAAGAATGTCTACTCCCTTGTCCTGATGTCTCTCCAAAAGAATTGGGGATAAAAGCTTCTTTGCCCCATTACATTTCAGCCTGACATTGTCAGTTGTATGGATATTGTCTATCTCCACACACTGAGGCCATTCCTATCTGCCAACCAAATAGATTTCTGTCATTATGAAATACAGGTAAGTGGATGAGTAGACATGAATCAGGAAGCCATCCTTCCCTTCTCAATAAGTTGAGTTCTCCTATCAAATAGTACTTTCCCTGTCCCATTCTGAACAAAGTTCCATCCCCAGCTTCCTTACTGCTGGGAGATCCAGATTCCTTAATATTCTTTCTCCTGATAAACCTTGCTACATTATTTTTACTTTCCAATTCTAATTTTAGTCTTACAAATCACTGTTCTCCCCTGCCTATCTATAACCCTGGGGCTTCTGGAACATCTATTCTAGCATGAATGAATGAGGCAAGAAAAAGGAAAAAAAAATTATTAAGTGGTTTATTAAGTGGTTTCTATGTGCCTGGTATTGTGCTAAACATTACAGATACAAAACCAAGAAAAAAGACAATTCAAATATTCAAAGCTTATTATATATTAATGTATTTCTGTATTGTTTTTCTATATTGTAATATATTTCTAATGTAATTATTTTGGAAGGCAATACACAAAAGAGAGCTGTCAAGTAGAGATGGGGAACAGTATCCAGTGCAGAGGAAATTTTGGAAGCTCAGAAGCTCAGAAAATCAGAAGCACAGTCAGGAAGGGAATAAAGGCTGAGAATTGGCTCTCTCCCCAAAATGGGCCTCCAGTGGCAGGAAGGAGAAGGAGCCTGGGATAGTAGAGGGATGTACCAGGATAAGAAGGCCATAGGGAATGATATATTTCAGGGAGGAAGTCCCCAGGGATTGAGGAAGATTTCAGAGTGTGACTATAGCTACATTTGTGAAAGTCAGGAACTATTTAAGAGAGGATTAAAGGCCAAGCACTTCTTTTTATATCTCATCATCAGGTGTTCAAAACAAAACAAAACAAAACAAAAAAACAAAAAAAAACAAACAAAACAAACAAACAAAAAAAAACTAGCTTTTTCTGGAAGACACTTTGTCCTTTGATACCTTTTCTAGGACAGATCATTTCTTCTTTTACAATCTCCTGATGGAGCAGCTGCAGGTGGTACAGTGGATAGAGCCATGGAATCAGGAAGACCAAAGTTTACATGTGAACTCAGACCCTACCTATGTGACCCAAGGCACTTAACCCTAATTACCTTAAAAAAGAAAGAAAACAAAGAAGAAAGGAAGGAAGGAAGGAAGGAAGGAAGGAAGGAAGGAAGGAAGGAAGGAAGGAAGGAAGGAGGGAAGGAAGGAGGGAGGGAAGGAAGGAGGGAGGGAAGGAAGAATTGATCAGCAAACATTTATTAAGCTTATTGTCACTATCTTGGGGGCATAAATTAAATTATTCAGTTACTTCCCTAGATCCACCCCTTCCTCTGAACTTTGTTAACTCTATTAAGAAACCATCATCCTAATTAATCAAGTTTGTAACTTGAGACTAATTTTTTTACTCTTCCATTTTTACACCACGAATTCAATCATTTTTCATTTTCTGGGATACTGTCTTTACATCTCACCTATGGAACCTGTTCCCTTTTTTATACTGATATGGTCATTACCCTTAGGCCTTCAATCCCACTCAATTGGCCTACTTAAATAACTTCCTAACTTGTCTTTCTGCCTCCTATTTCTCTATTCTGGAATATTTCCCTTGCAGTTAAACAAAATAGTCTTCTATAGGCCTCATCATGGTATATTACTCATCCTGACTGATCCCTGTTATTTTTAGGACAGAAATTCATCAACCTCTTTGTGTCAGGGACATCCCCGACTAGTTAATCAAGTGAAATCTATGGATACCATATTAGAAGAACATTTTAAATGTATCAAATCAGATATATAGAACAAAAAACTGGAAACAAAGTAGATTCCTATTGAGTGAAGAACACCTAAAATTTTTGTAACAGATGAACAAATGGAATATTACTACTATTCCATGATAAACAATGACTATGATAAAGAGAATCATGGAAAGACTTATGAGATGAGATGTAGTGAAGTAAGAAAAGTCAAGAAAAATATGCCCAATAACCCCAACAACATAAATGAAGAAAAACAAAAATCATCACCATCATCACCACCACTACCAAGCAATCAAAAGTTAATATTGCAAAATTACAAGGCCATAGCATAATCCAAAATAAGAGATATGAAAAGACATCATTACCATTATTTTGCAAAAGTGAGAGTTTCAAATGTGTGGAACATTCATATATATTCAGATTTACTTTTATGCATTGATTGGTTTTGCTGATTTTCTTTTCTCTTTTTCTTCCCTTTTTAAATATTGTTATTTTTTTTAAACATGTTGTGGTTCTCTGGTGGGAAGAAAGAGATTCAAGGGGAAATTTTGTTGACATAAAAATGATGTAACTAAAATGTCTAAAAATGAATGCATATGATTGCAAAAGAAACATTTTATTTTAACAGAATTATTATTATTATTATTATTATTATTATTGTTATTTTAAGTTCACAAAATTCAGGTTACAAATCCCTCCTCTAGGACATAATTATTGGAGACCCAGACCAGTGTTGAGATGTCTTAAAATAATTTGCAGGCTTGAACCCATCTCCTTACCCAAGAGGCAAAGCTTTATTGCAAGAGTAAAGCCATTACAAAGCAGGAAGTCAGCAGAGAAATGGAAGGAGATACATTTATACAACTTCAGTCATAGGTACGCTAATTCTATGGTTCATAGGTAGGAAGGAGTGGTCTCTCAAGGAGTGGTTCTTCATTGACCAGATTATTACTGACAAGATTGCCAGTTAGCAATGAATTGAGGAGTGGTCTTATTCGCTATTGTTTTAGGATTTTGATCTATGGGAGTTTCCTGAGGACAAAAGCTATCTGACTAAGGAGTGTCAGAATCAGATTGGTTATGAGGGTTTCCTGAAGCAGATTGCAAAGCTAGAAGATTTAGGCCTACTGACTTATTAGAACAGAAACCTCCCAAGGGGACCACAAAATCATATTACATCAGAATAAGAATACATATTTTTTTAAAACCATGGATTTTAAAGTGTTTCACTTTCTGGTTTCAATCTATTTATTTAACCTTTCTGTACATCATTCACTTTCCTATATTACATATTCCTTTGTAACTATATTGATAGCTGGTCTCTAAACCTAATATTCCATCTGAGCTGTTAGTTAACTTAACTTAATGTTAACTTAAAGTTAAACTTAACTTAAAAGACGTGTGTCTATGCCTGGAATGCACTCCTTCCTCATCTTGGCCTTTCAGAATTCTGCACTTCTTTAAGGCTCTCAACCAGGAGCCAACTTTCCAAGTACTAAACAGCTATTCTCACTTTCTCCTATTTCCTAGACTCCTATAGTAAGTATATTTATCTATGTAAATATTTTATCCTTCCCCAATAGCTCAAGAGCTCTTTTAGATTTAACAAGCATTTGATCTTCACCACCACCCTGGGAGGCAAGTCCTATTATTATTATCCTCATTTACAGGAAGAAACTGAGGCAGAAAAATGTTTGTGGCAGACCTTTTCGTAGTGGCTAGAAACTGGAAGATGAATGGATGTCCATCAATTGGAGAATGGTTGGGTAAATTATGGTATATGAATGTTATGGAATATTATTGCTCTGTAAGAAATGACCAGCAGGATGAATACAGAGAGGTTTGGAGAGACTTACATGAACTGATGCTGAGTGAAATGAGCAGAACCAGGAAATCACTATACACTTCAACAACAATACTGTATGAAGATATATTCTGATTAAAGTGGATATCTTCAACATAAAGAAGATCCAATTCACTTCCGGTTGATCAATGATGGACAGAAACAGCTACACCCAGAGAAGGAACACTGGGAATTGAATGTAAACTCTTTGCACTACTGTCTTTCTACCCAGGTTACTTATACCTTTGGAATCCAATTCTTACCGTGCAACAAAATTGGATTTTCACACATATATTGTATCTAGGTTATACTGTAACACATTTAATATGTATGGGATTGCCTGTCATCTAGGGGAGGGAGTAGAGGTAGGAAGGGGAAAATTTGGAAAAATGAATACAAGGGATAATGTTGTAAAAAAAATACTCATGCATAAAATAATATAAAATTATATAAAATATAATAATATATAATATAATAATATAATAATATATAATAATATAATAATATATAATAATATAATAATAAATATATAATATAAAAAATAATCATGTCAAAAAATTATAATTATAAAATTAATTAAAAAAAAAGAAACTGAGGCAGAGTTTAAATGACTTGCCCCGAAATTCCAGAAACCACATTTAAATTCAATTTTTTTTCTCTTGAAGTCCAAAAGTGTATACACTCAGCCTCTTTTTTAAGTCATGAATTATTTTGTTCTATCTGTATTTTATTTATTTGTCGATTGCAAAACAGATATGCAAATTTCATTTTTTTTTTTAACCTTATACAATGACACTCTCCTGGTGACTGAATACTGATTTTTTTTTTTTTGTTTGTTTTGTTTTTTGTTTGTTTGTTTTTTGGTCTTATTGTTCTAGGAAACTTTAGATGAGGAACCTATATTTGCCAATACAGATCAACAAGAGTTCTGCAATTTACAGTCTTAGAAAGTGACTTGAAGAACTGAGTCAGGGTCATACAATATATGTCAGGAGTGAGTTAAGAATCCCTCACTCTTTGCCAGTTCTTTATCCAGCATGCTAATCTAGCTCTTCAAAATAAAATAAGAATAAACTTCCTCACCTTCATAGACTACTTTAACGTTTTACAACGCACTTCATAGATACATTATTTCATGATGGACTCTCAAAACATTCCTATGAAAGAAATACTATTTAACCCCACTTTACAGATGCTGAAACTGAGATTTAGGGAAGTTTAAGTTTTAAAACTGTAACTCTCCAAGTTTAAAACAATAACTCTCTTTGTGGATGTAATACCAGAATAAAAGATTGCAATAAAACACTAAAGACTCACAGAATTTTTTTGACTTAAGGGTGGACATAAAGAAAAATGTTGGCTTTTCTTAGATTACCATACAGATTTGAAATTAGAAAGCTATTTAACTAAACATGAATATCTCAATCTCCTAGGTCATATCTGTAAGTTATAAAGACAGAGACAACATAATGCCTGAACATACCAAATTAGCTTATACAGAGTTTGAACTGGGCACTAGTTTCACCCTTCCTTAAAAAAAAACAAACAAAAAAAAACTTTAAAAGTATCTTTTTTAAAGCAACAACATGTTGAGTAGGTACAAAATAAAATACTGGCATATTTTTAGACTTCTTGAAATGTTTTCTGTTGCTGGAGAATTTACTGACCTCCTAATTAAAAACAAAACAAAACAAAACAAAAAAGTCTATATAGGATTGAAAAGCCAACTGAAGGAAAGAACAATATCCACTCAAACACACCCACCTTTTTCTTTTTCTTGTCCCCCCTGTAGCTTTTACTCAATGACTCTGGCACTTGTGACTATGGACTTTAGGGTGCAGGTTAATTTAATGAAAAACGAAACAAACAAACACTTTAAACACCTTAGCATGAAACTGGAAATATATTTTTCTTTTTAAAGATACATTTGGCTCCTGTTCTACCAAGTACTTCTGGCAAGTCTGTGTTCAGTCGCTTTGTGCAGTACTTATCCAGCAACCTCAAACTGAGAAGAAGCAGATTCAATCATTCCCCACAAACCCCCAAAAATGTGCAGTTTTTTTAAAAGAAAGATATACCTCCCCAAAAAAATCATCTTCCAAGAACCTGTCCAGATTTTGAACAATGGCACACATTTTGTGACCTGACACAGCTGGGCACCAGTGGGAAGCTTGGCCACTCTTCCTTCTGGCAAAGTTTATCCCCAAGGTAGGGCTCACACTTGGTTAAAATTGCCAACCAGGGCACACTTGGGCAAAGAACTAATTTAGCCTCCAGTACACTTGATGAATGAAGAATTTCCTCTTGGGACTAAATTATAGGGTTTGTCAGGGTTGCTCTTTCATGATCTGTTATTTGGAGGTAATTTTCCAACAGAGTTGGAATACATAGCCATGAGCTAGAATAGTATTTGCTGTGAACAGCTGCCACACACCGTCCTGCACATCCCACACCCTGTCCTTCCTCCTCTCCACCATGTTTCTCTGCTGGGCTTACTCTTGCTCCCTGAGCATGTCACACATAGAAAAGGAAGGAGGGTCCACCAGGCGACCCATAGCTTGAGTTGTTTGGATCTTTGCTTTAGTCTTAATTAAACCACAAAAATGGCACTTGCCTACTTCTTCCTTCACCCAGATTTCAAGAAATGAAACATCTTGTTGAAACATGCATGCTCAAAAACAGATGAGAGGGGTTGGCTTTTTTTTTTTTTTTCAGATGTGGCTGATTATAACCTTCTGTCAAATTCTCTCTCCTCTCCCTCCCCTTTTGGCTGGAAGATAGGCTTCTGATCCTCCTTTGGCTTTTTGAACTGTTGGAAGCTGTGTAAACACAAGCTGGAGGTTAGTAAGATTTTGTTTGACCTAGTGCCTGCTGAGTGCAAAGAGATTACATTTAAAAACTCCCCCTGCCTAATTAAGAAATGGTGACCTGTTGGGAGGTGGTTTCTGATGAGGTCACATAGTAAAGGGCTAAAAGCAGAGCTATTGCAGCTGGTCATTTTCTGATAAAAAAAGCCATCAGGGACTGATGATGTTGCTGCTGCTGCAGCTTCTGCCACCAAAATCTTCCTTTGGTAAAATCCTCGAACAGGATATTTATCTTTAAATAGCATGTCAAAATATGGCTGCCTGAGATAAGAGTTCTGTGTCTGTAGTGAGAAGGGAGATATTTTATTGTGTGAACCTAAACTCCTTCACTTTTTAGTTATTGGTATCCTGTTAAATGATTTGTGAAATGCTGGGCTGAAGGTCCCTCAGAGTACTCTGTATTTTCTCTTTTGTTCTACTTGTTTCTTGGGATTCCTCTCTCACTTTCACCTCCTAATAGTCAGGTGCTAATACCTATTAGGACTTTTGTGATTTTTCTAGCTGTTAATTCTTTACCTCTCCTCAAGTCTCTACCTCTCTCTTCTCTATAGGAACATAAACTCCTTAAGAGCTAAAACTGTTTCTTTTTCTTTTTTTTTTTTTTATGTTTATATCTAGGGCCCATTATAGTGTCCTGCACAAAGGAGAATTGTCAGGTGGAAGAATTAAATTTTTTCTGCTTGGCTCCTGAAGAGCGAACTGAAAGCTTAGAACAGTTGAACAGAGAAACATTTAGGCTTTATATGAGAAAAAAACTTTTTAACAATTTGCTGTTGTTAAGTCTTTTCAATCACAAATGACTCTTGGTGACTATGTTTGTGGTTTTCTTTGCAAAGATCCTGGAATGGTTTGCCATTTCTTTCTCTAGCTCGTTTGGCAGATGAGGAAACTGAGAAAAATAGGGTTAATTTACTTGGCCGGAGTCACACAGTTAATAAGAATATGATACCAGATATGAACAAAGGCAGATGAATGTTCCTGGTTCCAGGCCCAGCAATACATCCACGGTGTTACTAAGCTGTCCTTTCCTAAAAATTATAGCTATCCAAAAATGGATGGGTTTGGCTCCAAAGAACTGTTTTACCTTTTTATGGAAGTCTTCAAGCAGAAGTTAGATGACCACTTGCTGGGCATTTAGAGTCAAAAGATCTGGGCTCAAATCCTGCCTACCTGTGTGATTTTGGACAAAATGCTCTTTCTGGACTTCCTTTTCTGTTTTTAAAAGAAAAGATTGGATTAGCCTCTCAGGTGATGGTTTCCAAAAGGGGAACTGGAGACCCTAGGTAGAATCCATGAATTGACCATAAGGGGTTTGTGACCATGGGATCAATCAACCTGAGGATAGGGAAATGAGTTTTATCCAACCATCCCTACATGAGCAAATAAGAAAGTTGGTTTACAATACAACTACACCCATTCTTATTACCTGCCAAACTACTCTTTTAACATTATACTCTTTCCTTCCTTCCCAAATTACTAACCTTTATTCTTGGTACCAATTGCTCAGGACCTAAATGCTACTATATCCCCATATAATTCTTCCCTGACCCTCTTCTATCTTCCCCACCACCCACAATTAGTAATTATAGCAGACATCTCCTTCTATGAGGGCTCAGGACGTGTGGCTAATGATTATACTACTGCTTCTTTGACTTATTCTAGGGAATTGCAGAGGGATGAACAGGCATTGGAAGATCATAGATCCCATCTCATTATCTTTCCCCCAAATCCAACCCCTCTTTCATGTGTCCCTCTTAGTATGGGGGCCAGAAAAAATGAAATAATCTTTGCCTCCTTACTCTCCCTCAACCTATAGTTAATTTTTGAATATTTTTATGTCTGCTTCCACATCATTCCCTATTTCTCCCTTCTCTCTATTAACACAATTTCCCTCCAACTTTATTCAGTCCCTTATTGTGTCTCATCCACACCAATGTAATTAATTGTCCTTACTTCAAATCAATCTCTACATACAGTGGTCCTCAAACTTTTTAAATAGGGTGCCAGTTCACTGTCCCTCAGACTGTTGGAGGGCCAGACTATAGTAAAAACAAAAACTCATGCTCTGTCCCTACCTCTCAGCCCATTTGCCATAACCCGGTGGGCCACATAAATGTCCTCAGCTGGCTGAATCTGGCCTGTGGGGCATAGTTTGAGAACCCCTGCAAGGTTGCCAAAATGATTCTCCTCAATAAAATCTAATAACTTCCTATTATCTCTAATACAAAACATTAAGTCATCTTTATTTTTATCATCCTTTAACATTTTAATTTATACAAGTTTTATGCCATATATACAATTATTAATATGATAGTATATGCATATAATTTTGAATTAGTAAATATATACATATTAGGGGTAAAACTTCATGCTTGTCAGGGGTCACATTGTCTGAGATGAAATGCGAACTTAGGCCATCCTGATAAGTCCAGCTCTGAATCATATTCTACACTTTGATGCTGTCTAAAAGCTTCAATGATTCTATTTTCTTTGACTATTTTATTAAGTCTGAGCTCTTCAGCCTGGCATTCAAGGCCTCGACATAATAGTATTTATTTAACATTCAGATTTCTAATCTTATTACTCTTCTTCACAAACATTCTATGCCAATCACACAAATGTACTCAGTATGTCTAGAGCAGATCCCATGCCTTCATATATGTATATATTTTCCTCTTACTGTTCTCTTCCTCTGAAATGTTCTCCCTCTATAATTTTTTTGCCTGATAATCTTTCAACAACCAGCTCAAGTGCAAATTCCATAGATTTTCTTTGTTCTCCTTTACATTTTCTCGATAAAATGTTGATTTCTTCTCTCCCTCTCTCCGCTAATTTCTCTGTCTGAATTTCTCCCTCCATCTCTGTCTCTGAGTTCTCTATTCTCTCCCTTTCCCCATCCCCATCCTTCTCTCTCTTTCTCTTCCCTCCCCTTCTCTTTTCTTCTCTCCCCTTCTCTCCCTTTCTCTTCTCTTCTCTTGTCTTCTCTTCTCTTCTTCTGTCTCTCTGTCTCTATTTCTGTCTTCATGTATACATATGTGTGTGATACAGTGCACATCTCTCTTGTAATATGCATTCTGCAGGTTATTTGTTGTTTTTATATTAGTTTTAACTATAAGCAAGTCAGTATGTCCCTGAGCTACAGTTTTCCCATTCACAAAATAAGAAATAAAAATAATAATATCAAATATTCAGTGTTCATATGATACTCAAATTAAATAATGAACAATAAGAAATGTTTTCTTTAAATTGTATCTTTGATTTCACTGATAAAGTGAGCTTCTAGCTAGGAAAGTACTATACTAATGAAGGTCAGCCTCTAATCTGCAAATTTTCATTTTAGAGAGGTACCTTAAAGGGCTATAATATGTCATTGAATATTATTTAAGAAGGAAAGTAACATTTTAGATGTATTTTAGTAATAGTTTAATCTCACAGTGATATTAAGGAGGAATTCAAGGAAAGAAAGATTGGGAGGAGTTTTTCTGATTGTTCAGATAAGAGATAAAATATGAACTTCCCTTCCTGTTCTCTACCTGATGGTGGTAAAAATTGAAAAAATAACAATAAATTGTAGATATATTACAGAAGTAGAACATATGAGATTTTACAACTTGGTTATGCAGACTGGAAAAGTTAAATATGAGGCCTTGAATATAGGTGAGAGTAAGGAGAATGGTAAGTAACACTTATAGAGGAGGTAACAAATTTAGAAATTGCTTTGGGGAAGCTGATAAGTTCAGTCATGTTCATATTGGATTTGAGGTACCAGTAAGATAATCAAATGGACATTCAAATATTCATTTGAAAATGTGGAACTGAAACTCAGGAGAGAAGTTAAATCTAATAATACAATTCAGGGGACAGGTAGGATTGTGAAGGAAGCAAGTTTAGCAAGAAAAAAAAAAACAGGGCTAATATCAAAGATATTAGAGGAAAAATATCAAAATAAGATTTGGGGAATGGGAGGAAAAAGAGTCAGTAAAGGAAAAAAATGGGTCAGAAATATAGGAGAAGAGACATAATGGCCTAGTGTGATGGAAACAGAAGGGAAAGAGAACTTTGAGAAGAACATAGTGGTCAAAAAGGTCAATTTCTTGATTAAAGTTGATGAGGAAAGATAAAAGAGCACTTCATTTGGTAACTGAATAGTCAAAAGTAACTTCTGAGAGTTTGGTTTTAGTCTAGTTAGTAGTGACAAAGGCAAAATGGAAGAGATAGATGGATTCATACTTCTCTAAGTACTGATACAATCTTAGAATTAGAAAAGATCCACTGATCTAATCGTATTTGATCCATTGAACATCTGAAAATAAATTCCGTCTGATAGGAGATCACATAATTTTTGCTTGAAGGTTTTCACTATTGAAGAACTCACTAACTCTTGAGGAAGTCTATTGAATAACTATCATTATTAAGAAGCTTTTCCTTATATCAAGTTTAAATTTGTTCCTTTGAAACTCCACCCATTTTTAATAGTTCCTCTCTATGGTACTAAGAAAGATTTAATGCTTCTTCATTTGAGAGCTTTCCAAATATTTATGCAGCAGTTATGCCCCAACTTACAAGTCTTATCCTTTCCAAGTCCCCAGTTTTATTTTTAAAAAGTTCTCATATAGGATGGAAGAAAGAGCCTCAATCATCCAGGTTGCCCTGTAGTAGATACTCTCTAGGTCATAAGTGTCATTCCCAAAACATTGTGTTGTAAATTGAACAACATTTTCATGATGTGGGAGGATTTGGACTTCAGTGTAAGACTTTACCTTATGTCTATTAAATTTTATCTTTTTAGATTGGGTCCAGTATTTCACACTGCCAAGATCATTTGGAATACTAATGCTGTCATCTGGTATGTTCGCTACCATTATCATCTTCATATTATCTGCAAATTTTGGTAGATGTGTTACCTATCCCTTTATTGAAGTCATTAGTGCAAATGTTAAATAACACAGAGGTAAGCCTTGAAGTTTGAAAATTGGAGTAAAAAATCAACTTCACTAAAGGAAAATGGGAGACATATTGCTGGACAACATTTAATTTGAGGAAGATCTAAAAGTTTTAGGGAGTTGCAAGTTTGTAATAATACAATACTGAAATAACAAGCAAGAAAGTTGTCAGGTTACATTAATAAGCATTTATTAAATGCATACTATGTATCACACATTGATATGGGCTAAGCACTGATTATACAAGGCTAATGCAATCTTTGTGTGAAGAGAGGCATTATGTACAAGTCTTGGAGGGTCATTAATCCATTGAATTTTATCTGAATCAGACATATTTAGCATATTATATTTATTTCTTTGTGGCATATATTAGGAAGGGCAATGATAAAACAAAGTCTTCAGAGAAAGGGAAATAGGATTGAGAAGGGGTTTGAGTTCATAAGACTCAAGGATGATAGATTAAATGAACTTGGGATGTTTATAAAAGAAGACTTGGAGGGACCATGCTAGCTATGTTTGAGTATTTAAAGGGTCATCATGTTAGGATGTGGGAATTGAACCCCAAAATATATTAGGTCTCCAAAGAATTTGTGGGTTAAGATCTCTTCCAAATCAGGACATAAAGATATTATCATCCTGTTGGCAGCAGGCTAAGCTTCAAAAGGGAGTTTAAAGATTGACAAGGGAAAGATGCAATAAGACAGACAAAGTTACCAAAGAACTTGCTGCCACAAGGCAGGCAGTTCCTAATAAATCTGCTGTTGTGACACTTAGTAAGCAGACTAAGTTACTAAAAGGAATTAATGAAGAAGTAGGATACCAATACATTTTTAGGAGAAAAATAACCTTAGGGGTTGACATCTATACTTTGGTCTTCTGATTTGATACAGTAACTGTGGAGCCATGATAATTTTGTCAGGGCAAAGAATTCTGTAAGTATCCACTGCAAAGGGCCACTTAAAGACAATATAATCCTGTCAAATCCTGCCAGCCTCAGGAAGTAGCTTGGCCTCTCAATATTATACTGTAATTCAGGCTCTCTTTCTGTTAATGGCTCTCTCTATGGTCCACCTAGCTACCAAGGACCTGGGGTCTTTTTGCTGGGGTTTTATTCACCCCATCAATCATGTGGTAGAAGGATTGAATATGTTTGGGTTGGCTAATAGGGCAGAACTAGGAAAAATTGGCGGAGACAAATTTAAGCTTAATGTAAAAAAAAAAAAAAAAAATAAATCCCAGGAATTAGAGCTTTCCAAAAGAGAAACTTCCTTTGTGAGTAGCTAGTGAGTTGTTCTTCATTGAAGGCCTTCAAAATAAGGATGGGTGATCATTTCTTGGGCATGCTGTTCATAGATTTTTTTCTCAAATAAATGTATAACTACTTGGTTTTTGAACTCTGACATACTGTGAGTAATTTGGTGGAGAATTATGTATGGATTCCTCTAGGCTGAACTTGGTTGTTTATCCTCTTAAAATTCAGTAACTCCTTTGAAATGTTTTCTGATCATAGTTACCCCTACTAGGAACCACAGGCATTTTGATTCTCTTATCACTTGTTTTCCCTAAAGGCTTAATGTTTAAAACACTTCATTTTTATGTACCAACTATTACTGCATTTACATGTGAAAATCAGATACTTAACCACCCAAATTGTGCATGCAACTAAGATAATTGTGAACTCAGTGGAAAAAAAATAGCTGTAACAATTTGACCCTTAAGAACTAACTATCCATCAAGTTAGAAAAATAATGCTAAAGTGGGAATTTATATCAAAGCTTCACTGTAGTTGTTTGTGAAAAAAATACTGGATAGGAGTCTGTAGACCAACTTTTT
Organism: Sminthopsis crassicaudata; assembly: GCF_048593235.1. Lineage (NCBI taxonomy): Eukaryota > Metazoa > Chordata > Mammalia > Dasyuromorphia > Dasyuridae > Sminthopsis > Sminthopsis crassicaudata. The sequence goes on along the minus strand of NC_133618.1, from coordinate 174,955,647 downwards.
CACTCCACCATTAACTAATTAAGCAAATCATATAAATATTCTTTGCCTCAGGAAAAGCATTTGATAAAATCCTACATCCACTCTTATTAAAAACACTAGAGAATATAGGAATAAATGGACTTTTCCTTAAAATAGTCAGCAGCATCTATTTAAAAACATCAGTAAACATCATATGTAATGGAGATAAACTGGAATCATTCCAAATAAGATCAAGAGTGAAACAAGGTTGCCCACTATCACCATTACTATTCAATATTGTATTAGAAATGCTAGCTTCGGCAATAAGAATTGAGGAAGAGATTAAAGGAGTTAGATTAGGTAATGAGGAAACCAAATTATCACTCTTTGCAGATGATATAATGGTATACTTAGAGAACACCAGAGCTTCTACTAAAAAGCTATTAAAAATAATTCACAACTTTAGCAAAGTTGCAAGATACAAAATAAACACACATAAATCCTCAGAATTTTTATACATCACCAACAAAATCCAACATCAAGAGACACAAAGAGAAATTCCATTCAAAATAACTGTCAATAGCATAAAATATTTGGGAAACTATCTACCAAAGGAAAGTCAGGAAATATATGAGCAAAATTACAAAACACTTTCCACACAACTAAAGTCAGATCTAAACAATTGGAGAAATATTAAGTGCTCTTGACTAGGTTGAGGGAATATATTAAAGATGATAATACTATCTAAACTAATCTATTTATTTAGTGCTATACTGATCAGACTCCCAAGAAACTATTTAATGACCTAGGAAAAATAACAACAAAATTCATCTGGAAGAACAAAAAGTCAAGAATTTCAAGAGAACTAATTAAAAAAAAAAATGAAATGAAGGTGGCCTAGCTGTACTTGATAGTTGTCACCAAAATCATTTGGTATTGTCTAAGAAATAGATTAGTTGATCAGTGAAATAGATTAGGTTCACAGGACAAAATAATCAATAACCATAATAATCTAGTGTTTGACAAACCCAAAGATTCCAACTTTTGGGATAAGAATTCACTATTTGACAAAAACTGTTGGGAAAATTGAAAATTAGTATGGCAGAAACTAGGCATGGACCTACACTTAACACCATACACTAAGATAAGATCCAAATAGGTTCATGATTTGGGCATAAAGAATGAGATTATAAATGAATTAAAAACAAACAAACAAACAAACAAACAAACATAGGATAGTTTACCTCTCAGACTTATGGCAGAGGAAGAAATTTGTGACTGAAGAGGAACTGGAGATCATTATTGATCACAAAATAGAAAATTTTCATTATTTCAAATTAAACATGTGTTTCTTCTCCACCATCTTGGCTCCACCGCCCTGAGTTGGATCTTCTTTATGTTGAAGGTATCTACTTCCATTAGAATACATCTTCATACAGCATTGAAGTGTACAGCGATCTTCTGGTTCTATTCATTTCACTCAGCATCAGTTGATGTAAGTCTTTCCAAACCTCTTTGTATTCATCCTGCTGGTCATTTTTTACAGAGCAGTAATATTCCATAATCTTCATATGCCATAATTTACCCAACCATTCTCCAATTGATGGACATCCATTCATCTTCCAGTTTCTAGCCACTACAAAAAGAGCTGCCACAAACATTTTGGCACATAGAGGTCCCTTTCCCCTCCTCAGTATTTCTTTGGGATATAGGCCCAATAGCAGCAATGCTGGATCAAAGGGTATGCACAGTTTAATAATTTTTTGGGCATAGTTCCAAATTGCTCTCCAGAATGGTTGGATTCTTTCACAACTCCACCAACAATGTATTAGTGTCCTAGTTTTCCCACATCCCCTCCAACATTCATCATTTGTTCCTGTCATCTTAGCCAATCTGACAGGTGTGTAGTGGTATCTCAGAGTTGTCTTAATTTGCATTTCTCTGATCAGTAGTGATTTGGAACATTCTTTCATATGAGTGGATATAATTTCAATTTCATCATCTGAGAATTGTCTGTTCATATCCTTTGACCATTTATCATTTAGAGATTGGTTTGATTTCTTATAAATTAGGGTCAGTTCTCTATATATTTTGGAAATGAGACCTTTACCAGAACTTTTAACTGTAAAATATTTTCCCAGTTTGTTACTTCCCTTCTAATCTTGTTTGCATTAGTATTGTTTGTACAGAAACTTTTTAGTTTGATGTAATCAAAATCTTCTATTTTGTGATCAATAATGATCTGTAGTTCTCCTCTGGTCATAAATTCCTTCCTCCTCCACAGGTCTGAGAGGTAGACTATTCTCTGTTCCTCTAATCTATTTATGATCTCATTCTTTATGCCTAAATCATGGACCCATTTTGATCTTATCTTGGTATATGGTGTTAAGGGTGGATCCATATCTAATTTCTGCCATCACATTTTTTTTTTCTTTTATCTCTCTTATTTACCTTTTAAAATCTTTTACGAGCATTTCCAAGAAACTTCTTTGGGCTTGAGACCAATTTGTATCACTCTTTGAAATTTTTTTCTGTGGTCATTTTGTCCTCATCTGGGTTGGTTCTTTGGTCTTCCCTGTGACCATAGTTGTTTTCTATGGTTAAGGTTCTTTTCTGTTTCTTATTCATTTTTCTTTCCTTTTCTTTTTTATTTCCTCTTTGTTACTTTTATGGTTGAGTTCTGCTCTTGGGGTAAAGTACTGTCCCAATCTTCCCATGAAACTCTGATCCTTGGGTTTGAGCTCAGGGATTCTTGTGTTTGTATTTTGCTCACAACTGAGTGTAGTCCTATCTTCTCTTTTCAGGAAACAACTTAGTTTTCCAGAATTTCCCTTCTGAGCTGGGACTAGAGGCTGTCCCATTCTTCTGTTCCACTCTTAATTGCTGATGTTCTGTGTTTAAGACCCTTTTACTAGCTATCCCAGACTCTGAGATGGATTGAGTACCTCTTTCACCCCATTGAGACTGACCTTTTTAAATGTCCTTCTGATCTATTTTGAGCTGGAAAGTGTTTTCCTTTCATTAGACTCTGTTTAAAGACTTGGTTTTATGTGGTTTTTGAGGGAAACTAAGAGGGCTCAAACAGCTTCCTGGTTGCACTTTGACATATTGGCTCCACCCCTGAAACTGCAAATAGGACTATATCAATTCAGTGAACCTTAGTCATTTAGTCACTCTCAACCTAGAGTGTTTCTGTGGGAGCAGGGGGGAAAAAGTTATGCTAAGCTTAATGGAAAAATGAGTTTGCAAAGGTCTATGTCAGCTGCAAAACTTAAACCCAATCACAGATTATGACAGATTCTGTTCACTAACCACTAGACATTGACTCCTTCTTTGATAGTCATATATATCCAAAAATAAATTCATATGATATTTTAAAATTAAAAAGGGCCATCAAACTATGTTTTCATAGAGATCACTAAGTCATCTCTATATAAATGACTTGACACCATAAAAATGTTCACTTTTTAAAAAAATCAAAGTTACAAGTTAATCATAAGTTAATTCTGGTAAAACTAGGAGTCATGAGCATGATTCATTTGATGAGTCTTATCCCCACATCTTGAAAGAACATTTTTAGATTCTAGGCATGTATTTCATGTCTTTAAAATGAAATATATTTATTCTGCTATAATAATATGTGGGTATGTTCTCAAAATAGCCTAGATCCATATGATTGTGTCAGTAAAATTGTTTTTAGGATCAATGTCATTTCTTCCCTTTCGCTTGAAAAAGAAAAAAAAAAAAAAAGAGTTGGGGCAGATAGATGGTGCAATAGATAGAGCACAGCTCTGGAGGCAGGAGAACCTCAGTTCAGAGCTCAGTTTAAATGATCTCGGACCCTTAACATTTACTGTGTGATCTCAATTGTTTCACCAAAAAATAATACTACTAATAAAAAATAAGTACATAAATGCATAAATAAATAAATAAATAAATAAAGGAATTAAACAAAACAAAAAAGAATAGCAAAATTATATGATGTCATAAATAGAATGTTGGAGCCAGAGTCAGAAAGAAAGGTTCAAATGCTGAGTAATCACTCAATCTCTGTGTCCCTTAGGTAACTCACCCTGAGACTTATCTACTAAATTATAATGAGATTGAAAGTTGTCTTAGTAATTATATCGTAATAAAGGATATTCAACTCTTTCTTGAGAAATGTAAGAAAAATTAAAATTTAACACTATTTGTAATAATACTACTTTTATGAATACTAATTCCACTAGTAATAATAATAGCTAACATTTATTTGTGAAGAACAGAATAGCCCAAAGAGGCCTAAAATGGGTCTTGGAGTCAGGAATAAGCAGATTAGAACCCTAAATCAAATACTTAGTTGTGTGACTTAGGGAAGGCATTTAACTTTTTTTTTTTTTTTTTGGTTTCTGTTTCTCATATGTAAAATGGGAATAATAATAATAATACTTAGCTCACAGGGTTGTGAGGATCAAATGAGTTAACATATTTGAAGCACTTTGCTACCTTTAAAGCACAGTATATAGTTGCTATTATTATTTCTATTATTATTAAGTATTTCAAGTTTTAGGAATTCCTTTACATATATTTTCTCACCTTCTCTTCATAACAAATCTGGGAGATAAGTGCTAATGTTGTCATTATTTTTCAGATGATAAAACTGAGGAATACACAAGTTAAGTGACTTTCCCAGGCTTATACTAATAGGGTTTTAGCCATTAAAAGTTAGTGGCAGGATTTGAACTCAGATTTTTCTGACATTATATTAAAAAGAGTCAGAAAAATTCATCCTAATGAATTAAATATTAAAATAGGATTCTTTATACTATTTTAGAAGATGGGAAACTAATTAGGTATTTTATCATAATACATTTAATATACTAATATCATCATACATTTGTTCTTGTCATTGTATTTGTCTATTATTGTATTGTACTGTATATTTGTTTATCTGTTGTTTTTGAAGAGAATCATAACATCAGAAAGATGATGCCATAACATGCAAATCACTTAACTCTCCCTCAGTATCCTCATTTATATAGTAAGAGGAATGAAATGGAAATGGAAATGGAGGAGAAATTGAGAGAAATGGAAAAGAACTAGCACATCCATTCCAGTAACGTTGCCAAGAAAATTCAAAATGGAAAAACAAAATGTTGGACACAACTGAACAATAATGATAATATGATAAATATTAGGTCACGGGTTAGTTCCTCTTCTCAAAGTGGATATGAAAGAAATATATGGGTGCTTATGAAATTAAGGGAAAGTAGAAGGTAATTTTGCAACAAACCAAAGAAAATCAAGATCCTACAATTACTTGCACAAGCCTTAATAATAAGACAGTATTAATGTATTACAATTAACCTATTTTCAAACTATAAATGCTATTGATTTTTAATCAATGGCCAAAAGACATAGAAATATTGGATTTTTAATCAGTCAATAAGCATTTGTCAAAGGCCAACTATGTGTCAGGCACTGCTGTGCTTATTTTGATGTTTTGATAGCTAGTATTTGTATGCTACTTAAAGGTGGAACATATGTTATCTCATTTGATTCTCACAAAAACCTTATGAGGTAAATATTATTATCCTTATTTTATGAATGAAGAAAATGAGGATGAATAAAAGTAAGTGACTTTCCCAGGATACAGCTAATAAGAGTTTGAGGTAGAATTTTAATTCAGATTTTTACTCTAAATGCCTGGTTGTTTCCTCTATATGAGCTAGATACAATTGTGAAATTATTATCAGATTCAAATCATGGCTATTTACTACTTATATGACTTTGGACAAATAATTTTACCTTTTTGAGGTTTTACATGTATATGACAAAGTGCTTGATTGTATTACATTAAAGCTCCAAAAGTCCCTCATAGTTCTAAATCTCTGAATCACTTTGCATTCAGCTTTCTATATATCTAGTCCCATTTTTAAAAATTAATTTTACATGAGAAATGGTAAACAAAAGTGATAAAGTGGAATGTCTCATAAGAGCTATTAAACACTAAGGCTTAGTTAAAAAAATGCAAAGAAAAATAGATAAAAATTCCACTTAAAGGGGAAATAAAAAAAGAAAAACTTCCTCCAAAGAATATTTTTATGACTGAAATCATTATTGTAATTGGAAATATATCTTTATTCTTTTATATCTCAAATGTTGTATAAAATCACATAATTTGTGAGTTACTTAATAAATATCTTTCAACAATCTAAATTCTTAATGTTGCATGATGTCATAGCAATATAAAATATATTTAAATACTTACACTAATAATTCATTTTCATAAAGCCAATAAAATGCTGTTAAGGTTACAACTTGTATTTTCTAAGTAGTATGCTTCCTTCACAATGAGGATATTGCTCCTCTCAGATATATGTGACAATATATGAATTTTTTGTATTTACTATGCATACTCAAATAAATGTTTGTTAAAATAATGTTTTAGAATGATTTTTTTGTAAATATTTGGAGCCATCAGTATTTTCTTTGAATAATAATTTATAAGCAGATAAGTTTGATAACTTTTAATTATGACATTCTAAATCTAAAAAAAGAATAGAAAAAGAAGATTGAATGACAGTCATACAACACTAGCCTAGAGACTCCAAAAATGTAAATGCATGCTATTATCATTGTTATTATTGTTATTAACGAGCAGTATGGTAAAAGACACAATTCTTGTTACTATGTTGTTTTAGCTTTTCAGCTATGACTTGCTTAAATGAAGAAAAGGACTCATAACATAGTAAAATGGAGGGTTGAAGGTGGGGAACATTGTTGTAAATTTCAATGACTCTATTCAAATTTGAGTATTACAACAGGTTCAACTACACCATTATATAGTTTATTTCATCATGCTCCTAAAACTTTGCATATGACAAGTTATACTGTATTTGACTGCTTCTGCATGTGTCAAACTGAATTCAAGCGCTTGACATTCAATTATTTCTACTAACAGGCCCATTTTATAGAATATTTTTGGCATAATATATTGTAATGTATCTCAAATGTTTCAACAATTCAAAGCCCTTTAAAAAACGGCCAGGTTGGTAGGCACGACAACAGCCTTGAATAAGAATTGAGTAAATTTTGTATTACATTTACATATTTAGGAAAGCAAACTTTTATGGTAAATTATGTTTTCTTTTATCAAGCACCTTTGATAAATCATACTTTGCCCGTAAGGCAGCCATATTTCCCTCTGAATCAAAAACCCAAAAGAAAGAATTCCCAATTTTAATAAGAAGAGACTCATGACTGAGAAGAAAGAAATGGTAAGAAGAAATTAATAAAAGAAGGATTTTAGGATGTGAGGAAATTTGTTGAAAATAAAGCTATAATTCTGGAGAACACTGTGGAATGAATCAGAAGATTTCACTCATCCATTCACTCTTTTTCTTTATTCAAGAAGAATTTATTAAGTGTTTTGTACTATGCTAAGCATTGAGAATATAAAGGCAAAAGTAAATCTTGATGCTCAAGAATCATGTATTTTATTGGAGGAAAACAACATGTAGAAACAAGAAAATGTAAATGAAATTGGTACAATTATATGTCACAATAGATAGAATTGTGTCTGAAGTCAGAAAGACCTGAGTTCTAATGAAACTGCTTGGTAGTTGTGAGATTAGACAAGTCACTGACCTTCAATTTGTCTCAATTTCCTCACCTATATAGTGGGAATAGTTACATTATTTATTTCTGTAGTTTGTTGTGAGATTAATTAATAATAATTTTAAGTTGTTTAATATAGTGCCTGACTGTTATCTGTTATTATTGTTAGGTATTCTTGGGGAAATGGGTTGATTTGGAGCCCTTAGGTCGCTTGAATTCCTCTCTCCCTACAAAAAAATTCTCTTAATGAAAGAGAAAATATAAGGTCAAAACATTCTGAGCACCTTATTTGTACTTTTAAAAGGTTTCAGATATTTGTTTATCTAATTGCATATAAAAGGTTCAGTAATCAGGAGTAAAACCCCATTGAATCCAAAGAAGAGAGACTAAAATTGAACTCCTGATGTATTGGATCTGTCTGTCTGCCTAGATATGCTTTTGCTACTAGATCCCATTTCCTTAGGGATGGGGATAGAAGAGAGAATTCTACTTGAAGGACTCTCTATGGGACAAGCACTATGAAAAGGTGAAGATCACACTTTTTTCCTCAGAGCTGTCCTATTAGGGTTTTCTTACCTTTAAGCTTTCAGTTTAATGAGAAGGAAGAAAGGAAGGAAAACAGTCAACTTAAAGACTGAAAATGGAATTCTGAATATAAGGAACATTGAATATAGTTATTTGAATGGGCCTTAGGAATTGTATGAAGAACGGTGATATACATCTGTATCTGCGTAGGCATGTCCATTTGTGTATATATACATATATATATATGTATATATATATATAAAATGAATGAGTACATATATATCTATGTATATTTATATATGTATACATACATATGTATATATGTATTAATATCTATATGTATTTTTTGCTACTTTAGGAGAAAGAGATGGAGAAGAGAAGGGAGAGAAAAGAAAGCAAAGAAGAAGAGAGAGGGAGAGTTCATATTTCTATTTCTGTATCCTAACTCTGGTAGTTACATAACCATTATAATGTGGGGACTAGTATGATAGAACTGGAAGATATACTAGAGACTAATCAATGCAATCTCTTCATTTTATAATTGAGAAAGCAAACACAGAGGGATGAGGTATATTGCTGAAGATAACACAGCTGATTAATGTCAGAGCTAGAAAAAGAATGCATGTGTATTAATTCCCCAGTTTTTCCCTATATCATGAGTTTGGCATGTAGCCTACATGTAGGAAGCATTGACACACTTGATACAGTGGCCTCAGAGAAACTTAAATAACAGATAATTAATTTAAATTATAATGTACTTTATATAATGTACTTTATATAATATATATATAATATTATATATAGATTTATATTATATATAATATTATATGTATATATATATATTATATATAATATATATAATGTACTTTATATAATGTACTTTCCTTATATTTCTTATATATGATAAAACTCAATAAAAACAATTATATTATTGATATATATGTAGAGTTATGGCTTTGGCTTATACTAAATTTTCAACAACTTATTTTTATTAAATATAAACAATTGGGAAGTTCCAGTCATAAAGTGGACATGTAGAAAGTTACATTTGATGAGGTTGCCTTCATTCTCTGTGCCAGTAATGAGTTTCTAAAATAGGATCCAGACGTCAAAGAATTAACAAAAGAATTGTACACTGAAATTATACTGTCAATTTAATCGTTGACATAATTTAACTAATTAACATAATTTAATTAATTAACAATTATATCTTATCAGGGCCATTTGTTTCATCAGTTGTTAATGTGATGAAAATATAGACAATGAAGTTGAGTTCAGTATAATTTAACATATCTTGATAATAACATTTAAAAAATAAATGATCTATAACGCTTTCTTATTGTATGGAGGTAGAAATTGGCCATTTCTTTATATGCCCAAAGGTAAATTGCACAGAGTATAATATATGCTTGGAAAAATCATACTGATGGCATAATGATTTGACTTTACCAGTAGATTGGATTCTGGATAAACACTGAACTGAATAATTATTGAATTAAGCACCTAATTGCTCTTAGTGCTATGCTAGGCATTAGATAAACCTTCGTTTTGTTGTGGTCATCATAACCCATCATCTAAAACTAGTTGGGACCTTTATTTAAAAAAAAATTAAAAATAGCTCAGATGTTCAGAGGAAGCTCCTGTAATGAAAATTGACAGATAGATTTATAAATAAATTGGATATCAATGCCTAAAGTTTTTTTAGGAATTCTTCATTTAAGGAATCACACAAGGGCCATGGACTTGACCCAGTTGGACTTTATTGTAATGTCCGGGCTAGCTTTCTGCAGGGCCTTGGGACCAGCCTTGGTCTCAGCAGAATAGACACCCCGAGAATGGTCAGAAATAGAATCCAAAGTCTTTATTGTCTCCTTCACAGTCTGTCTCTTTTGCCTGGGACTGGGCTAGCTTTCTAGAGGACCTTCAGATGGGCCTGGGTCTTAGTGGAGAAATGGAGACAGGAGAGCCATGACTAGGGTCTTTATCTTCAAATCTGTCCTCCAGTCTTCCAATCCTTCCAGTCCTTCCAGTCCTCCAGTCCTCCAGTCCTCCTTCTCTGTCTTCTCTGTCAATCTCCAAGTCTATCTTCCCTCCCAGATCTCTTAGTTCTTATGTATTCTATCATCATAGGTGTTAATCTTGTAGAATAGGTCTCAACTTTTAGAACTATACTAAGTACATGTAAACTAGAGAATCATTCTTTCAATTCCACTGAGTTAACACCTTGATGGAAGATTACTTGTTTCAAGTACACTTGGCCCTTTATGCTTTATAAAGGAATTTTTACTAGGATTTCTTTTTGATTCAGATTCTTAAAGATGACTGGGACCTTAAAGGTCATTTAGTATAATCTCCTGATTTTCCATATGATTTCCATTGATGTAAAGTGGTCCAAGACCAAAACTCCAGGCTTAAAATTAGTTCTTCTAGTGAAATATTTTGTTATACTTTTACTGATTAAACTAAGAAGTCTTTTATTCACTTAACATATATATTAAGATGTGAGAAAAGTCTGGTCTTGTGGACAGAGAGCTTGTTGTCTTGGACCTAAGAGAAACTAGTATCAAGTCTCTCTTCTTACATTGTGATGACTGTATGATTCTCAACATGTCCTTTACCCTCTTGGTACCTTGATAAGTTTATAAGGTGCTGAAGATATTTTGATCTGTTTTGGTAAAGGGAGTTTACTTACAGGAGAACTCTTTACCAAATAAAAGCATAGTTTAGGTGTAATTTATTAAGATATTCCTATATGCATAAAATATAGATATTGGAAAATTATAAGATCATTAAAATGAACCCAAACTCATTTATGATATTTACCTTTCCTGGTTTGTTGATTACTAGAATACAAAAACAATTCATGATTTCACCAGCACAGACTACCTAAGGAAAGAATCTCTCTACCAATTGAAATAACAATCTTTCTCTGAGTACATGCAATGGGACTATTTGTTAATGAAAACAAAGGTTTTAGTGCATGATCGGATTTTCCCCTCCTGATGAATTACATAGAGCCCATGGAGCTACTCTATATGGGATCTGGTAACTGAATATGGGGACTGTTAATTTTGATTTATTATCAGTAAATATTTGATCTGTGTACCTATATACTAGAGATCATGTAAAATTTTTTCAGGTGAAAAGCAGTTGATTGTGAATGGAAAAAAAGTTTAAATAATAATATCCCTTGCCAGGCTGACAGTTAGGTGTACCAATGAATAGAATGCTTAGCCTTTAGTCAGGAAGACCTGAGTTTAATTCTGAGCACTGATACTTACTAGCTATGTGACCCTGGGTGAGTCTTACTTTTTATGCACCCCAGGTTTTCATTCTACAAGTGGAGGCTTAGAAGGCCTATTTCTGGATGGGAATGAATAGGAAGCTAGTGCTATGTGATACATTTTTAAGGAAGTAAAAGGATTAATGACTCTAGAGGCAAAGGGCAGGGAGTGAATTAATATTTTTTAAATGATAGGTAAGTTCCTTCTTTGCCCCTTTTTTTTTTTTTTTTTTTTTTTTTTTTTGGTATTTTTTTTCTTCCAGGTAGCCAGGGAAGGTAAGCTGATGACTTGGCAATGGGGGTGGAGTAAGGTAGCCGAAACCTTTAGGTTTCAGCTACTTTACCCCACTCCTACCCAGTTTCCATAGGTTCCTGAATGCTTAATGCCTCCATTTCTTCTGTATTCATTATTTCCTGATTGTAATGGCATAAATATTACCAAAGAGAAGTATCCACATGACCAGTGAGATTGAGAGATTCATTGAAGCTATCAGATGCCCAATAAGCAAATCAAGCTGGTAGGTACAGCAGCAAAATCAGCAAAATGTGGTGAGGATCCAAAGTAGCAACCAAAGATGTTTTCTTGACCGTTCATGAGGGATTGATCTATTGATCAAAACCTCAAGCCCTGCAGGGAAGAAGTCCAACAGAATGAAGAGGAACAACTCTTGCTTCATCCATTGCTGCTGCCTCACTATGAGGTAAACTTAGTGGGAACTTCTTAAAAAGCACAAAGATATATATATGTAATAGAACTTTGTAATCTTAAGTTTGAGACCACTATCTCCAAGGATTTGAAGAGAGAGGGGTAAAGGGAAGGAAAATGGGAGAAAGAAACAGAGACAGAGAGAAGGGGGGGGGGAAAGAGGGAGGAAGAGATTGGGTGAATTCCTTTTGCAATTTAACTCTTCATGTTTTTATTAGTATCAATGTTAGAATGTACACTAGACGGGAATTTTATTAGACATCTTAATCCCTCAGAGTTGGCTCTTATTAGAAACCCTTTAGATGTAAATATTAAGTCTCTGAGAGTCCAAACTCATTTGGAGGGGGAATAGAAAGACAGCCTAGGTATACTTAGAGAACCCCAAAGACTCTGCTAAAAAGCTATTAGAAATAATTCAGAATTTTAGCAAAGTCGCAGGATACAAAATAAATCCACATAAATCCTCAGGATTTTTATACATTACCAACACAATCCAACAGCAAGAGATACAAAGAGAAATTCCATTCAAAATAGCAGTCGATAGTATCAAATATTTGGGAATATATCTACCAAAGGAGAGTCAGGAATTATATGAGCAAAATTACAAAACACTTGCCACAAAAATAAAGTCATATTTAAATAATTGGAAAGACATTCAGTGTTCTTGGATAGGCCGAGCGAATATAATAAAGATGACAATACTCCCCAAACTAATCTATTTATTTAGTGCTATACCAATCAGACTCCCAAGAAACTATTTTAATGACCTAGAAAAAATAACAACAAAATTCATATGGAAGAATAAAAGGTCGAGAATTGCAAGGGAACTAATGAAAAAAAAGTCAGAGGAAGGTGGTCTAAGTGTACCTGATTTAAAGCTATATTATAAAGCAACAGTCACCAAAACCATTTGGTATTGGCTAAGAAATAGACTAGTTGATCAGTGGCATAGGTTAGGTTCACAGGACAAGATAGTGAATAAAAATAGCAATCTAATCTTTGACAAACCCAAAGATCCCAAATTTTGGGATAAGAATTCATTATTTGACAAAAACTGCTGGGAAAACTGGAAATTAGTATGGCAGAAACTAGGCATGGACCCACATTTACCACCACATACTAAGATTAGATCAAAATGGGTCCAAGATTTAGGCATAAAGAACGAAATCATAAATAAATTGGAGGAACATGGGATGGTTTACCTCTCAGACTTGTGGAGGAGGAAGGAGTTTGTGTCCAAGGGAGAACTAGAGACCATTATTGATCACAAAATAGAACATTTTGATTACACCAAATTAAAAAGTTTCTGCACAAACAAAACTAATGCAAACAAGATTAGAAGGGAAGTAACAAATTGGGAAAAAATTTTTACAGTTAAAGGTTCTGATAAAGGCCTCATCTCCAAAATATACAGAGAATTGACTTTAATTTATAAGAAATCAAGCCATTCTCCAATTGATAAATGGTCAAAGGATATGAACAGACAATTTTCAGATGATGAAATTAAAACTATTTCCACTCATATGAAAGAGTGTTCCAAATCACTATTGATCAGAGAAATGCAAATTAAGACAACTCTGAGGTATCATTACACACCTGTCAGATTGGCTAAGATGACAGGAACAAATAATGATGAATGTTGGAGGGGCTGTGGGAAAACTGGGACACTGATGCATTGTTGGTGGAGTTGTGAAAGAATCCAACCATTCTGGAGAGCAATCTGGAATTATGCCCAAAAAGTTATCAAAATGTGCATACCCTTTGACCCAGCCATACTACTACTGGGCTTATACCCCAAGGAACTACTAGAGAAGGGAAAGGGTCCTGTATGTGCCAAAATGTTTGTGGCAGCCCTTTTCATAGTGGCTAGAAGCTGGAAGATGAATGGATGTCCATCAATTGGAGAATGGTTGGGTAAACTATGGTATATGAATGTTATGGAATATTATTGTTCTATAAGAAATGACCAACAGGAGAAATACAGAGAGGCTTGGAGAGACTTACATCAACTGATGCTGAGTGAAACGAGCAGAACCAGAAGATCATTATACACTTCAACAATGATACTGTACCAGGATGTATGCTGATGGAAGTGGATTTCTTCAACATAGAGAAGAGCTAATCCAATTCCAATTGATTAATGATGGACAGAACCAGCTACACCCAGAAAAGGAACACTGGGAAATGAATGTAAACTGTTATTTTTACCTTCTGAATCCAATTCTTCCTGTGCAACAAAAAATTCGGTTCTACACACATATATTGTATCTAGAATATACTGTAATATATTTAACATATATAAGACTGCTTGCCATCTGGGGGAGGGGGTTGGGGGAGGAAGGGAAAAAATCTGAATAGAAGTAAGTGCAAGGGATAATGTTGTAAAAAATTACCCATGCATATGTACTGTCAAAAATGTTATAATTATAAAATAAAATTAAAAATTAAAAAAAAAAAAAAAAAAAAAAGAAAGACAGCCTAAGGGGCTACAGATAAATCTTAAGAAGTTATTCAAATAGAGGATAAGTGACTTAGGATCAAATAGCTAGTATAAATCAGATGTATATCTGAATTTAAATTTTCCTTACTCAGAAACCTTATTCACAATAACATAAAGTAACATCATTGCCTTTATAACTGACTGATTATCATTCTGAAATTAAAATTGTATAATTTTCGAAGTTCCAAATAGGTTTATTCTGAATTTCAACATTTCTGTACATGATTTTATTATATTTACCCTTTTTACTTACTCTAATACTTCCTTAGACTTAGGAACATAATTCTAAAACTAAGAAACTTTAAATACTTTTGAATTCAACTCCCTCATTTCATAGTTGAAGAAACTGAGTTTAAGGAAGGTTCAATTATATGTCCAGAGTCAAACAGCTAGTAAGTAGTGGAAGTGAGGTTTGAACCTGGGTCCAATGATTTAAAAGCTTATAATTTTTCTACTATATAAGGGTTCTATTTTTTGAGATGGAAATGGAAATCAGAGCCCATGATTATAACATCAGTAAATTGAAGCCCCAGATCTTACTGCTAGTTCCTGCCTTCTCACTTTAGTCCTCATTGTTCTTCTCTGACACACAGTGATAGACACTGACACACTAGTTCTCCCAGAAGAATAATGTAAAAAGATGCAGGATGACAACATGAAACCATCAAATATTACTTCATTATGATCCCACATTTTTAATCCCTCCATCCCTTATGTCTTCCAACACTAAAAATTTTATTATCAAGTTTGTTCCTAGCAAATATGGTGCTTATATCTTTCAGCCATACTACCCTGCCCCAAATATCCATAGATAACCAGTAACAGGGTCCATAAATTGAAGTCCTTTTGCAACCAAATGACTTGGGGAGAGGGGGATGGAAGATTACAACATGAGCTCTCTTGGCAATTTATTTAATCAACACTTCTGGGTTTCTTCCTGTGGCCCCAAATAGTTTATGAGCATTTTTCTAGCAATAAGATAAGGCTTCCTTTGCCATGCCTTCTTAACCAGCTCCACCTGCTGGCTTCAGGGAATTAATTTGTGCTCAGACTATGACCTATAACCTTGATTCAGATAATGTAGGAGTTTTCCTGAAAGTAGTATGCCTCCCCTCCTCCTTTCCCCTGCATATTTTCATACTTCTGCATCAATTAATCCCTGGCATGGGAAGAGGTGGGGCTAGATCTGTTTTTAGCATATTTTCCTTGGGTTTTAGAGTTTATTAATCTGAGTCACATTTAATTGTCCTAAAGCAAACAGATGAATAATCCCAAGGGAATAAAACCCTGGTCAGGGAGAACTGGAGCTGGGCAGGGATGGGGGGGAAGTCAGGGTCCAAAGTAAAAGACCTGTAGGATGCCTTCTTCCTGAATCTTGTGGGCTTAATTTAGGGGGGAGGAAACCTGGACTGTTTGGGAAACAGAGTAATTTTATTTGGGAGTTTAGCAGACAGTGACTCAGATTTTTTTTTCAGTTTTTTGGATCTTATACAATGCTTGACAAGCAGGTATGAGGCCCACACCTGCCTTGAAAAGATCAGCTAGAGTTCAGCAGACCATTCTAACAGAAGCTCTCTTGTTCTATTACTGAGGTCAACTCAATGGCTCTGGCCACATTTCTGATAACTTCATTTTCAGACCTCTCCCACTGGGCTCTATGGCCCATTCCTTCTGGAAAGATCCACACCAAATCAAGGCAAAAACCACTACTTATTGACAAATCCTATTAGAATGAAAAAGTACAGCTTTAGCATGAATTGAAGGGAGTAGAGCTCTTTGGAGATTTGCTTAATCTTTTTTTTCCTTTTTACTATTTTATTGATAATAATCAATCATTCATTTTTAGCATCATCTGTCCTGTGAATTGTAACCTCAATAGTTGGCTTTGTAGTAGATAGTGTTGGCTCAAAGTCATTGAATGAGGTGACATATCAATAGGAAGGTGCCAAAAATCTCAGATTTGAGGTTGTATTTCCCAATGTTTTTGCTTTGATCTTACTTTTCATGTTCTGAGCACTTGAAAAAAAAAGCCTTCAGTTGTAGTCAATCCAAGATTTCCCCATTGGTCATTTTCCCAGAGTCTTGGCCTCAGAAATTAGCTCTAGACATATTTCTTGGCATATGATTCATTTGTCCAGGCCACTTCGGCTGAGGCCATTTAAAATACATACACACATACACACACACATACACAGAGTTCAACTTTTAGTTCATAATGAATGCCAAGATCATAAATCATACTGAGTTGTGATTATTAGCAATTCAGAATGGGCATTTCCTTTCCGTTACCTCTGTTCAAGGTTATTCTAGACTTTTAAATTGGTATTCTTTCCATCACATCAAGAGATTTAAAAAGACCCTCAGAAGATGGGTCACATAAATAGATGGTCCCTAAACAAACTGTTTGTTGCAAATTATCTTTTTGTCTTCATTTCCTATTCTATCCTCAGTTACATCCTTAATATAAAAATTACATTTATAATAGCTGTCCATCAGACTACTCTTGTACCTATGTGGATAGCCCACTGGATAGAGATTCTTGAAAAATAGAGATTTTCCCCATTTTTAGACTTTGGGAATTGCTTTTTCAGAATGGACCTTACTTTTAATCCATTGGAGTCATAAAAAAGGGAGAAAAGGAAAGAAGAAAGGAAGGAAGAAGGAAGGAGAAGATGCAGATAGAGGAAGCAGAGGGGAAGGAAAAAAATAAGAAGAAAAAGAAGATGATGAAGAGCAAAAGAGGAGGATGAGGAGGAGGAGGAGGAGGAGGAGGAGGAGGAGGAGGAGAAGAAGAGGAAGGGAAAGGGAAAGAGGAAAGAGGAGGAGGAGAAGGAAGAGAAGGAGAAGAAGAGAAATCAAGACTAATTCTTCTCTGTATTCATCCTATGGAAACATTCAGCCTCTTTTTTGATCTTTGATTATCAAAGAAAAGATGGGATATTAACAGGCTTAGAAAAAAAAAAAAGGAGTAGGGGCAGCTAGGCTGGCACAGTGGATAAAGCACCAGCTCTGGTTCAGCCTGAGTTCAAATCTGGCCTCAGACATTTCATATTTCCTGGCTGTATGACTCCAATTATCTTAGGAAAAAACAAAACAAACACACACACATACAACTACAAAAACAACAAGAAAAGAAAAAAAAAGAAAAAAATGAGGAAAAGGATTTTTTATTATTCATTGAAATTAAAATATAGATGTTACTAAACAAATTTGGGTGGTTATAGCAATGTTTAATATTAAATTTTGGATTAAATACTTGATTTAGAATATAAAATAGACAGGCTTGCTAGTAATATTTCATTTGAAATGTCTGTGAGTACATATTAGCAATGATACTAAAAAAGTTAACAAGCATCAGTTATCTTCAGTCCTTTCTAAGTTCTGTTTTCTATAGTGATTCACAGGTATAGCAGTTTTAGTTCCTGGTTTATGTCTCAATTTGACATGATAAATCCCTAGAAACATCTGGGTTCTTTGAGATCTTCAAATTATGATTTCCTGTTCACTCTGATACTTTCCCACCCCAGGCTTTTCAACTTTGTTTGTATTTTCTTCCCTTATCCCCTTTTCTTTTCAGTCTTCTCCTTTGTAATAAATAATTATCTATCTACAGACATGCCCTGGTTTTCCAATTTTTAAAACTGTCTCATAAATTTCTGTGTTATAACTCCACAGTTTCTCTTCACCTTCTTTGTGATAGAGCTTTACATACATACAGGGTTTATTCATCTTCTGATTATTTTGACTCCCTTTTTATATAATCATTATGAAATTTATATTTTGTTATGACTACTTGGAATTTTAATACATTTACTTTCCTTAAAGGCAGTTACCTAGTCTTATCTAAATCTTATAACTCTACTAGGGTATAAATCAGAATTATACATATATAAGTCCTTAATGAACATTTGTTATAGGGTATGCAATAGTAATATTTTGTATCCATATAATTTAGATATATAGAAAACAAGAAAGACCAGTACCCTTTCCAAATGTGGGAAAACCACAAAATTTTATTCTACTACATTGGTTAATAATCTGTAATGAATCCATATTTACACAATGGTTGGCAAATCCCCTTGAATACAGATTTAACCTAAATCAAGAGGATTTTATAGGAGAAAAGTAAGAGATTTGGTTCATAGGAATTCTAATAGAAATATTATTGGTGGATGATAAAACGGCCCAACTAAAGTTTTGGAGTTTGTTTTATGGTACATTTACTGTATCTACTTTGACCTCCATTAAATTACCAGGAGGGCTTAATGACTTTTAACACAAAGATATTGATGCTCCTTATTGCCATACAAGTTTCAAAATATAATTCTCTAGGACAGTCTCTAAAAAGGGGTATAAGTTTCATATAAACTCAGGCTAATTCTTTATATTTTTTCTTCTTACACTATCTTCTGGCTTTGATTGATAGGTAATATTTATATATTGATTTAAAATTTTCAAAGATCTTTATATGTTATACTTATTCAGCTATATATATATATATATATATGTGTGTGTGTGTGTGTATATATATATATATATATATATATATATATCCATATATATATATATATATTTCTTTCATCTTTAAGAAAATAATTGTAGTGATCTACTCGATATGACATCTAGAGAAACTATCAGACTTTAAATTAAACAAGTTGTGAATTTAAAATAAATGTTTTTGATGTATGTATAGATGTATATATGTGTGTGCATACATGCATACATACATACATAAAACCCTCACATATATATTCTTCTCCTTCCAGTCTCCTACTGATATGGTTGGCAAATATCCTTTGAATTTGAATGAAATGCTTTTTATAACAAGTCATTAATACTCTCCACCCCCAGATTATTGAATTGAGATCAAAGAGATATGGCTTATTTTCAATAAGATAACTCTTCTAACTCTATTTGGACAATTATATCCTCTACCAAGATCATTAGTATAAAAATTTGTAAGTAAGAAATCTCTTTCCTGTCCTATTCAAATTCGAAGTCTCCATGACTGAGGATGAAGTGTAGAATCAAAGAAAATGATTCTTTAACTATCTCCTGGATATGCCTAGAGTTTCTACCTTGGGGTTCCATTTCTGGAAGTGATCATTGACTTTCATAGCTCACTATTTCAAGAAAGTTTCAGTTCTACTTAATTTCTTTCTCTCTGATTATTTCCTTTTTAACCTTCTGAATCATCTTGCCATTTTCCTCCTTCAGTTCTCAATTCTGAAAAAAAGTTCAATTTAATCATACCATTGTTACTGGATAGGGGTATTTCAGTCTACTCCCTTTTCTTCCTACTCATCACCCCAGGGATCTTCTAGACTAAAATATCTTTACCATCCTTTAAGTGTATTGTCTTCTCCACTAAAATGTAAGTTCCTAAAGGATCTAGGTTCTAGGCTGTCTTGTTTTTATATTTGTATTCAAAGTACTTAGCAGAGTGCTTGGTATTTAGTAAATGCTTAGTATATGTTTTTTTTTTATTCATTCAATCATTCATTAATTTATTAAATCATTGTCTCATAAGAGATTATAATTATGGAAAAGATAGAGGAGATAAGGATATTATTCACCATTCCCCTTTGTCCATTTTCCTGTTCCTATATATTGTCTTAAGAGAATTTGCATAGTTCCTGGGGAGGACATGGAGTGGGTGAGTAGGTTTGTTTTCAGCTCCAGAGTAAAACAGGAGGAAGTGAGGATGCCATATGAGTTAAACTTCTTATAACTTCTGGTGTGGAAGAGAAAGCACAAAATATTTGTGCTACTGTAGCTGCTATAAAGACTTGGGACAGAAAAAAGGAACAGAATACAGAGAAAGAGATGAAATCAGAAGATGAAGAGTACAAAATGACCATGGAGAATGAGAAGTGAGGGGAGGTGATGGTTTAGTATTGCCTAAATGCCATCTTTTGGCATAATTTCATCAAAATAATGAGGTATAAAAGATCTGATCAAACTGAAGCTCTGTCATGGGGCCCCTTTTATACCCCAAAGAAAGAATTCTGAAATACAAAAACAAGAGCATTAAAATAGCTAGATCCAAAGCATATAGTCTGTGAAGTCTAAAATAAAAATATTAGTTTTATGAAACATATATAGCAGAAGGAATCCCAGCAGATTTTATTTAAATAGCAGCAAAGAATTCTGAGATTACTGCATGGTCTTTGGGATGGAACTTTTGTTGTGGAAGTGGGACCAGATATCATTGATAATGATTGAGGCAGAGCCTTGCCAAATGACAACTGAGGAACTGTCTCAATTAATATGTGCTGACTTTGTACTAAACCTTGTGCTGAATGCTAAAGGTACAGAAAGTACTAGTTCTTAAGGATCTCACAGTTGAATGGGGGAGACAATAGGCAAATAAACCTATACAAACAATTTATAGGATAAAAGAGAAATAATGACAAGAGGGAAGGCATGAAAATTATGAAGGGTTTGAAAAGAAGAGGGAGAACAATCTAAACCAAATCAGGGGATTCAGCTTAAATAGCTTCCTATTTCACATGCATACATACCACAGAGGGACTCTTGGTCTTACCCTCTAACTGTATGAGCCCTGATTCACACTCTAATCCTTTAAAAAGTAGGAAACTTAAAGGCATTGAAACAAGGCTTCTAGGCTTTCCTTCTTTTAGCATTCATTCATTTCTTTGCTCAATTTCTTTAACAACTATTATGGAGGAGCACTTAATATAGTACCAGGCACATAGAAGATAATAAATGATTATTAACTGACTAACTATTAGCTTACTGAATTTAAAACCCTATGATATGTACTAGAGATTGTAGAGGGCTGGAACTCTGAAAAGGTGTACTTGAATCTAAAGACAGCAGAGTGCTTAAGGCTAAGTACCTACTCAATGTGAGGTAATGATTCTATAAACATGTACTTAGATGATATAGTGATATGATGGCTCTCCTCAAGATTGATACTTGCTGAATGTATTGTGGGAAGGTAATCAGAGGCAAGTATTGGAGAGCTGAGGGACATAGTCAGAGTCTCTGCCCAGCACACTTAGGAGAGAAGACTTCAAGCTCCAGATTCCAGAGTCCAGGATTCATCTTTGATAAGCCCAGGGCAGGTTGCCTGCCTCCTTCACTTCTCCTCCTAAACACCAAGGACTTTGACTGATCCTGACTCTGACTGATCCTGAGGCCCTCCAGAGAGCTAGCCCAGACATTATAATAGCTAATCAAGTAAAAGAAACTACAAATAATATTTATATAGCTTTTTCATATATTATTTCATTTGTTACTCAAAAAGTCTTTATAAACTAAGTGCTATAGTTATTTTTATTCTAATTTCATAGAAGAGGAAAGTGAGAATGAGAGAAATTAAATGACTTGCCAAACATTACAAAAGTAGTGTTTGGAGGGGATTTGAGAATTAGAGAGACCAACAAATACCCCAAGAGAATCCTCAGTATGACCACTAAGGGAAGAGGAACCCACCATCTTTCAACACTATTCATTTCATTTTTGGGCAACTCTAATGATTAAAGTTTATCCTACCTCAATATCAAATCATACTTTGTATTTTTGCAAAATCCACTTATTTTCTTAGTTCTGCTTCCCAAGGTACAAGTAGAAGTTCAATCTGTCCTTCACATATATTTTTATTTTGTTCCTCTGGAGTTTTCTTCAGTCTAAATATCACCATTTCTTTCAACTAATCCTTAAATGACACAAATTCTAGATCTTTCACCATCTATGTTGACCTTCTTGTACCTTTACTTTAAAACTCACAAATATCTCTCTTAAACTGATTGTGCCCACAACTCATCATAATATTCCATATAAGATCTCTTAAAGGAACCATATAGTGGGACTATCATCTATTCTATCCTGGGAAGCAATTTGTCTCAGCAATTCCAATAAACTTTAATTCAAAATGTAAAAAACATTTTTAACACACGGGTCATACAACAACCAATGATAGAATAGATTTGGTCCATGGGCTGTAGTTTGCTGATTCCTACTGTAGTATGTTAGCCATTTCTCCCAGGTTGGGGCCACTTGAAACTTTGATAAGCATGATACATTTGCCTTTATTTCAGTGACTATAAAAATAGTAAACTTGAAGGACACATGGTAAAAAGACAGATAATGAGGTATTCCCCTAATGATCTACTCCAACACATATCAAAGTAGTAATAAGTATTTTTTGTGTGTAATTACCAAATTAGTTGGGAATAGCATGATATTATCAAAATCTTTGCTAAAATTTAATTAAACTATTATCTACATTAGTCATTGCACCTGGAGCACCAGTTTAGTAATCTTTATCAGAAAATATTGTAGGTTAGTTTGGTATGACCTGTTTTTAGTGAATACACATAGACTCTGCTATCATCTATAGTTCCACTTGTTTGCTATGTAAATTTTGTGGATTGGTGTACATGTGTTTGAAGCTATATTTTGCTGTTGATTCTTTTCTTTTTCTTTTTTTCCCCATCACATCTTTAGCCAACTGCTCTCATTCTAAATAGATTTTCTTCTTTAATGACAACAATGAAGAAAACGTATGTAATAAAGCAGTGAAGAAAAAAGCCTACACTCTTACAGTCCTCATTTTCTTTGTCACAATAGTCTATCACTTACACACATTACCCCCCTTATCAAAGAGGAATAATACATAGCTTCTGTTTTCAAGGAGATTACAAGTCATTATAACAAAACTATATACATGTTAGAATATGAAAAGTATCTTCAGAAATGTTCAAAATTTCTTTGGAGTTTAGAGAAGGAGTATTTAATTCAGATAGTTTGGAAGAGATATTAAATGATAAGATCCTGAAAGGATGGATAGCATTTGAAGAGCTGAATACTACCGAGTTAACTTGAATTTCTGGATTTGCTGTTTTCTCATTGGACCCTTTTGTTTTGTTTTGTGTTTTCATTTAGAGTGGTCTTTTTCTCCTCTGAATCTTTTTAACAACCCTTGAGCAAGAGAGCCTGTGATACTGAAACTAATAAAGGGCATGATTTGATTGTCTTCTCTCCAATTAACTATCTGTTAGTAATGTTCATTGTAATGGATGATTGGGTAATCTGTTAACTCCCCCAGATCCTGGCAATAAGAAAGTGAGTAAACTTAGGCAGTCTTAAGTAAAACACTTTTATATAAAATAGCTAAAGACTAGACAAAACAAATAAACCATCATACATACTCTATTGGCAACCTATGAATATATGGTCTATGTTTCTACATGCTAATTAAGTATATACTGTAGCTCATTATAAACAATATCCTGTTACTATTAAAAGTACTAAACAAGGTAATAACATTCCTTAACAGTCTTCAATTTTTTTCTGGGTTATCTTCAGGATTTAGAGTCCCTCAAAGACTACACAGCATTTTGAATATTGAAGATTATGCATTTCCAGATATTTGAGTTGACTCAGGAATTAACCCAAGGCCTAGTTAAGCCCTGCTTCTCTGAAGACTGAAAACTATAGTTCCACAATTTGAGAGCTGGAAAAGTCTATAATCTAGATTTGTCTTTACATTGTTGTGAGACCTCAAAAAAAGTATTCTTCACACGCAGGCCATCTCTTTACTTCCTAATTCCATCATGTTGTTCTGAGAAAGTTACATATTAGTTATACAATAATGATAATGATAATTAGTCACATATATGCATATGCCTATGTATATGTATGTATGAATGAATATTCACACACATATGTATTTATATATATAAATATGCATGTATTTCAAAAATTGAAAAGACATGCATATTTTCTTAGAACAACATGCAAAATATATAATAGTCAATATTTTTTATTTCCATCTTAAAGATGAAATAGATTTAGAGAAATGAAATAATTTGCACATGGTCATATAAAAGAATCATCAGAATTAGAATGTAAATCTAGATATCTGTAAAGGGTCACAGGTAGTGGAGAACTCTTGGTGAGGTACCCTTTAGTCCAGTAAAAGTATCCCTGCTGACATGTCTTGTTTGGCTCTTCATGTCTCTTAAGGGTGCTTTGGCCTTTCTCAGAAATCAGGGGCATGACAACCTGTATTGTACTTAAAGCAGAGTTATACTAAAAAAAATTATTATAGCTTTTTATTTACAAGATATACGCACAAGTAATTTTTCAGCATTGACTCTTGCAAAATATGCTGTTCCAACTTTTCCCCTCTTTCCTCCCACCCCTCCCCTAAGTGGCAGATAGACTAATACATATTAAATATGTTAACATATATGTTAAACACAATATATGTATGCCTATCCATATAGTTATTTTGCTGCACAAAAAAAATCGGAATTAGAAATAAGGTAAAAATAGCCTGAGAAAGAAAACAAAAATGTAAGTAGACAAAAACACAAGTGGAAATCTATGTTGTGGTCCACACTCATTTCCCATAGTTCTTTCACTGGATGTAGCTGGTTCTCTTCATTATTGAACAATTGGAACTGATTTGGTTTATCTCATTATTGAAGACGGCCACATCCATCAGAATTGATCATCATATATTGCTGTTGTAGAAGTGTAAAATGATCTCCTGGTTCTGCTCATTTCACTCAGCATCAGTTCATGCAAGTCGCTCCAGGTCTTTCTGAAATCTTCCTGCTGGTCATTTCTTAATGAACTATAATATTCCATAACATTCATATACCATAATTTATTTAGCCATTTGCCAACTTATGGGCATCCCTTCAATTTCCAGTTTCTAGCCACTACAAAAAGGTCTGCCACAAAAATTTTTGCACATACAGGTCTCTTTCCCTTCTTTAAGATCTCTTTGGGCTATAAACCCAGTAGTAACATTGCTGGATCAAAGGGTATGCACAGTTTGATACCTTTTTGAGCATAGTTCCAAATTGCTCTCCAGAATGGTTGAATACATTCACAATTCCACCAACAATGTATCAGTGTGCCAGTTTTCCCAGATCCTCTCCAACACTCATCATTATCTTTTCCTGTCATCTTAGCCAATGTGACTTGTTTGTTGTGGTATCTCAGAGTTGTCTTAATTTGCATTTCTTTGATCAATAATGATTTGGTGTATCTTTTCATATGGCTAGAAATAGTTTCCATTTCTTCATCTGAAAATTGTCTGTTCATATCCTTTGACCATTTATCAATTGGGGAATGGCTCGATTTCTTATAGAGTGAATTATCTATATATTTTGGAAATGAGGCCTTTATCAGAACCTTTGACTGTGAAAATGTTTTCCCAGTTTATTGCTTCCCTTCTAATCTTGTCTGCATTAGTTTTGTTTGTACAAAAACTTTTTAACTTAATATAATCAAAATTTTCTATTTTGTGATCAATTGTGATCTCTAGTTCTTCTTTGGTTACAAATTTGCAAGGAAACATCTACACACAATAGCAAGTTGTTCATGTGGTCCAACATGTGCAGTATCCTACAGTTAGCAATGCACAGTGTATTATAGTTATGTAAGCCTATTAGGGCATATAACGCTCAGAAAATTTTGAATAAATGGAATCCTACTTGACCATCTACATGAATTTTGCCTCTTTACTTCTACCATGATCAGGATTCAGGCTAGTATTCGAAATCCTCTAGTGAGCACATCCGAATAGATATCTTAGCTCTAAATTTCCTGCTCCCATCAACTCTCAAGCTCTCACCCAAAGATGAAATCTTGAACACCTTTGTCAGATTGTCATTCAGTCTCCCTGAACAAATCTAGTGATGAGAAATTTACTGTTTTTTCAAAGCAGCCATTCTCAGGGGCAAATATGGTAATTATTTTTTAAAGTTCTCTCTTATATTGAGTAAAGTATGTACCTCACTATAATTTTTACCCATATACTCTCAAGTCCTGTTTTCTCATGTTAAAAAGAATATGTCAACTTTATCTTCTATATGCCAATTCTTCAAATATTTGAAGACAGCAATCATATTCTATGTCCCCACTTCTTGTCAAGGTTAAAGTCACTTACTTATTACTATTCATTTCATCTGATGAATCCCAGCTAATTAAGGTATAAAAGGACAGGATTGAAATAAATTATTCTCCGGTCCTTTCTAGCATTAAATATTAAATCTGAGATTCTGTAGTTCTGTTAACCTGAGAATGGAAAGGAAGTGAGGTGGTATAAAGAGAGAGTATTGTCCTTGGAGTCAGGGAGAAATCTTTCTGAGTTCAAATCTGGCTTTAGATATTTACTAGCTATATGATCTTGAGCAAGTCTCTTAACCTTGTTTGTCTCAAGTCTTTACCTATAAAATGTGCTGGAAAAGGAAATTGCCAGCCCCTCCAGTATCTTTACGAAGAAAACCCCAAATGGGATGATAAAGAATTGGAGTCAGCTGAAAATTACTGAACAAAAAGAGAGAGGAAAAAATAATTCTTAGCATTGTACATGATCATCAGGAGGCCAGGGCACACTCCTGGATTGCTTTTATTTTCCACCAATTGATTGATAACACAAAAGGCTTTAAGACTAAAAACCTCTAATTTGTCCTAGAACAACGTGATGCCCATTCCTGAGTTTTTTATCTCATGTAAGGAAAATCCTAGAGAATTAATCACTTCTAAAGTTGGAAATCCAAGATCATTTTGACTTCAGAAATTTAATTCATCCATTTAGAAAGCATTTATTCACAAATAAGTTATTGTGCTTGAACTAGAGGTATAAAGATAGGTCAAGATACATACTGTTCCAGAAATCTTTTAAACAGATAACTTTGGGAGTGAGATAAATTCAAAGAAAAATATTCAGCAATTTGATTAGCAAGGTAACATGTGCAGTTTGTGTGTGGTGAGGGAAAGAGGGAAGGAGTTGGGAAGGCAATTGGGAGCAGAAAACCATCCCAGACATTGGGAATAGCAAAAGCAAAGATGCATAGATGAGAAGGTGAAGAATAAGAAGATAAATTAGAGTAGTGGTTTATTAAGTACATGAAAGGGAACTAGAAATAAAACTAGTGCTATAAGTTAAAATATATTGTGGTATTCCTCTAATGTTTTAACATTATGTCACTTTATAACATAAATATTTTTTACTCAGTTGTGTAGTGAGAGAACAAAGGGCCTTAAATCCCAGGCTAAAATATTTTCATTTGGCCGTAGAGGAAATAATCACTAAAGATTTTTGTTGAGGAAAATGACATGATGAGTTTAGATAGATTATTTAGGATAGTTTTTTTTTATAAAAGATAGTTTGGTAAAGGAGAAATTTCTTGTAAGAATACTAATATATTTGTAAACTTAGAGATGGAAGATAACATCTAATCCAATTCCTCCATATGATAGAAAAAAAATAAACTTATGCCCAGATAAATTAAATGAGTCTATTTAGTTAAAATAAAAGACAAAATTTGAATCTAAGACCTCTGACTCTGAAGCAACTAGTACTCTATTGTACCATGATAGCTCTAGGATAATAGCTAAGAGAAGTGAAAGTGAGGGCCTTAGAATAATAGACATATGAATGAGGAAAAGGAGACAGTTGCAAAAGTTACTATGAAAATAAAATCAAGGCTTGACAATTGATTGGAAAGAGGATGATAAGAGGAGTGAAAGAAAGAATCAAAAGAGAATCCATGAGTATGAACATGTTAATGAGGAAGATAATAATACCATTAACCACAAATACATACATACATATATATATATATATATATATATATATATATATATATATATATATATATATATATATATATATATATATATATACACATATATAAAAGTTCATAGTCAAAAATAGGCTCAGCACAAAGGTTAGCTTTGGCAGGAATATGGTACTTGAAATACTGATGGGGCATGTAAACATAGAAGGATGTAATTCCAACAGGAAGTCTAAGATGTAGGCTTTGAATCAATAAGAAAAATAATTTTTTTGGAGAGCTAATTTCTTTGATGTAAGAACAGAACAAATGAAACATAAGATTACCAGCAAGAAAAGAGAAGCCAAGACAGAGAATTGTGGAATATATATGATTTAAAGTTATGACTTAGGTGAGAAGTCATCAAAAAGGATCAAGAAGCATTTATTACATAGGTAGAAAGAGAAACAAGAAAAGTAAATGTTGCAGAATGAAGGGAATAGAGATTATCCATGAAGAATGGTCAACAGCATCAAAGGGTACAGAGAAGCCACAGTGAATTACCATTAAGGAAAAGCCATTGTAGAATGTGTGAGCTAGCTTTCTGGAGGATCTCTGGATGGGCCTTGGTCTTAGTAAGAGAGTCACTACGAGGATGGTCAGGGATAGAGTCTGGAGCCTGGAGTCTGGAGTTTGGAGTCTGAGCTCAAGCACACATTCACTCACTCTCTCCACTCCTCTCAGTCCTTAAATACTTTAGTACAATTACATCACTACAGCACATTAAGCATGTACCAACTGTGGAACCATTATATCACTATATCACACTAAGTATATGTGAACTAGAGAACCATTATCTCATGAATCACACTGAGTAAACAACCTGCTGTTAAGTATCTTTCATACTTCAAGTATACTTATCTCAGAGTTCTGGCCCTCTACATCGTTGGAATTAAAATTTAAAAAAATTGTGGAAATAGAACAAACTATTAATCAACTCCCCAGGAAAAAATCCCCAGGACCAGATGGATTCACATGTGAATTCTACCAAACATTTAAAGAACAATTAGCCCCAATGTTATATAAATTATTTGAAAAAATAGGGGATGAAGGAGTCCTACCAAACTCCTTTTATGACACAGACATGGTACCGATACCTAAACCAGGTAGATCGAAAACTGAGAAAGAAAATTATAGACCAATCTCCTTAATGAATATTGATGCTAAAATCTTAAATAAGATATTAGCAAAAAGACTTCAGAAAATCATCTCCAGGATAATACACTATGATCAAGTAGGATTTATTCCAGGAATGCAGGGCTGGTTTAATATTAGGAAAACTATTAATATAATTGACCATATTAATAATCAAATTAATAAGAACCATATGATCATCTCAATAGATGCAGAAAAAGCATTTGACAAAATCCAACATCCATTCCTACTAAAAACTCTTGAGAGTATAGGAATAAATGGACTATTCCTTAGAATAATCAGGAGCATATATTTAAGACCGTCAGTAAGCATAATATGCAATAGAAATAAACTACAACCTTTCCCAGTAAGATCAGGAGTGAAACAAGGTTGCCCACTATCACCATTACTATTCAATATAGTACTAGAAACGCTAGCCTCAGCAATAAGAGCTGAGAAAGAGATTCAAGGAATTAGAGTAGGAAATGAGGAAATCAAACTATCACCTTTTGCAGATGACATGATGGTATACTTAGAGAACCCCAAAGACTCTGCTAAAAAGCTACTAGAAATAATTCAAAATTTCAGCAAAGTGGCAGGATACAAAATAAATCCACATAAATCCTCAGCATTTTTATATATCACTAACAAAATGCAACAGCAAGAGATACAAAGAGAAATTCCATTCCCAACAAATGTTGAGAGTATAAAGTATTTGGGAATCCATCTACCAAAGAAAAGTCAGGAATCATATGAGAAAAATTACAAAACACTTGCCACAAAAATAAAATCAGATTTAAATAATTGGAAAGACATTCAGTGCTCTTGGATAGGCCGAGTGAATATAATAAAGATGACAATACTCCCCAAACTAATCTATTTATTTAGTGCTATACCAATCAGACTCCCAAGAAACTATTTCAATGACCTAGAAAAAATAACAACAAAATTCATATGGAAGAATAAAAAAATCGAGAATTGCAAGGGAACTAATGAAAAAAAACTCAGAGGAAGGTGGTCTAAGTGTACCTGATCTAAAGCTATATTATATAGCAGCAGCCACCAAAACCATTTGGTATTGGCTAAGAAATAGACCAGTAGATCAGTGGAACAGATTAGATACAAAGGACAAAAAAGGGTACATCTATAGCAATCTAATCTTTGACAAACCCAAAGATACCAACATTAGGGATAAAAATTCATTATTTGGAAAAAACTGTTGGGAAAACTGGAAATTAATATGGCAGAAATTAGATATGGATCCACACTTAACACCACATACCAAGATAAGATCAAAATGGGCCCATCATTTAGGCATAAAGAGGGAGATAATAAATAGATTAGAGGAACAGAGGATAGTCTACCTCTCAGACTTGTGGAGGAGGAAGGAATTTATGACCAGAGTAGAACTAGAGATCATTATTGATCACAAAATAGAAGATTTTGATTACATCAAACTAAAAAGTTTCTGTACCAATAATACTAATGCAAACAAGATTAGAAGGGAAGTAACAAATTGGGAAAATATTTTTAAAAACAAAGGTTCTGACAAAGGTCTCATTTCCAAAATATATAGAGAACTGACCCTAATTTATAAGAAACCGAACCATTCTCCAATTGATAAATGGTCAAAGGATATGAACAGACAATTCTCAGATGAAGAAATTGAAACTATATCCACTCACATGAAAGAGTATTGTTCCAAATCACTACTGATCAGAGAAATGCAAATTAAGACAACTCTGAGATACCACTACACACCTGTCAGATTGGCTAAGATGACAGGAACAAATAATGATGAATGTTGGAGGGGATGTGGGAAAACTGGGACACTGATACATTGTTGGTGGAGTTGTGAAAGAATCCAGCCATTCTGGAGAGCAATCTGGAATTATGCCCAAAAAGCTATCAAACTGTGCATACCCTTTGACCCAGCAGTGCTACTACTGGGCTTATATCCCAAAGAAATACTAAAGAGCGGAAAGAGACCTATATGTGCCAAAATGTTTGTGGCAGCTCTTTTTGTAGTAGCTAGAAACTGGAAGATGAATGGATGTCCATCAATTGGAGAATGGTTGGGTAAATTGTGGTATATGAAGGTTATGGAATATTATTGCTCTATAAGAAATGACCAGCAGGAGGAATACAGAGAGGCCTGGAGAGACTTACATCAACTGATGCTGAGTGAAATGAGCAGAACCAGAAGATCACTATACACTTCAACAACAATACTGTATGAGGATGTATTCTGATGGAAGTGGAAATCTTCAACATAAAGAAAAGCCAACTCACTTCCAGTTGATCAATGATGGACAGAGGTAGCTACACCCAGAGAAGAAACACTGGGAAGTGAATGTAAATTGTTAGCACTAATATTTGTCTGCCCAGGTTACATGTACCTTCGGAATCTAATGCTTATTGTGCAACAAGAAAATGATATTCACACACATGTATTGTATCTAGGTTATATTGTAACACATGTAAAATGTATGGGATTGCCTGTCATTGGGGGCAAGGAATAGAGGGAGGGGGGGATAATTTGGAAAAATTAATACAAGGGATAATATTATAAAATATATATATATATAATAAAAATTATTAATAAAAATAAATTTAAAAAATTGTGACAGAAATGAAGTTGTAAAAAGGTTAAATTAGGTTGGATGTCAGGAGAATAAAAAGTGCTGCAATGGATAGAGTGTTGGATTTAAGAGTTAGGAAGACTTAAGTTAGAATTCTGCTACAGATATATAGTAAGTATGTGATCATACATAGCTCACTTCACCACTCTCATTCTCAATTTCTTCATCTCTAAAATAGGAATAATAATAGTACCTAACTCCCAGAGTTATTATGAGGAACAAAATTTGTAAGGGATTTCTAAATTTTAAAATGTTATGCTAATGCTAGTTATTATTAAGACAAACTTCCTAACAATTAACTAATCCAAAATAGCCTATCTTAAGATGTGGCAGTTTCCTTTCTTTTAGAAATCTTCAAGCAAAATCTAGATGGCAATAGGTTGGGTATGTTAAAGTGGGGATTCTTTTGGAATATATGATGGAGTAAATGACAACTGCATTCTCTTTCCACTCTCATATATGATGATTCTGTGAACTCTCTTGGAGTTACAATATAGAAAAATTCATAAATTTTTTGTTACTCTTAGGTCACTTTTTGGTTCATGTGAGGGAGAATACAATGTGCCTTTACCTCTGAGTAGACATTTATTGCCATTTCAGACTAAAAAATGAGGTACCGGTTTCCCTCAACTCTGCTGCTCTCTGCTTTGTGATCATCAAGATCTCAACAGAAAAGGAGGATAAATCAAAAAAAATAAAATAAAAGACCTAACTGGAACAAGGATCCTCTTTATAGGTAGAGCACATAGGAATGCGTCAGTTCTCCATCAATTGATCCCCAATACCAGGATATAAATTCTTAATGAATATGTCAGTGTAAATAGTCCAAATTTTCAATAGGAAGATATATAATCACATTCCCCCAAAAGGTAAGCAAACACCCATCCATCAAATTTCATCACATTAATCCAGGAACTCATTCTGTCATTTTCCTATAATCATAAAGATAGAAGGATCTAGTACATGTTAATGAAATAACAAGTATAGATAACATTTAAGAGTTTAGTAAGTTAAAGAGTGGTAGGGTGATAGCTTTTTAAAATGGTAGGAATATATGGAGGTTTTGATTTCATTATCTCTTCTTTTCTCTCTCTCTCTGTCTCTCTCTCTCTCTCTCTCTTTCTCTCTCTCTCCATTGTTTTCATTTTTCTTTATTCCTTCTTCCTTTATTTTTTCTTAGAACAGAAGAAATCAAAACAAAGTTTTGTATATTTGACATAGAGCTAAAAGTGAAAGAGAGATAGAAAGACACCTATACAGAGACAGAAAGACAGACCTAGAGACAGAGATACAAAAAGATGCAGAAACAGTGACAGAGAGAAACAGACAGAGAGATAGAGAGAAAGAGAGAGAGAGAGAGAAAAAATAAAGAGAGAGAGAGAGAAGAGAGAAATGCAGAGAGAGAGAGACTGAGAGACTTTGATAAGACAGTCTTTGTGGAGATTACACAGGTGGACTGGATCATATTGATAAGGAAAAGGATCATCATCCTTTGAGACTGAAGTTAAAGGTAGAAATGTTAATTGAAATAGAAAAATCATGAGATGCTGAATAAGGAAAGTGAGGGTATTTATGGTGTCTGGCATCAGTTCTGAAGCAAGGTTGTGTCTTATGGTGCAAAATGTTTCCATTGCATTTATGAATGGAAATGTGTTTACCTGTCACCCTTTGATATGAACTCATATTGTTTCTAGGTTTTAATTCCACAAAAAGTGGTCTTAATAATGTTTTGTTTCCATGTGACCTTTTATTTTGTCTTTAAAATCCTTCCGGTATATGCCCAGTAAATAAGATTGCTAAGTCAAAGGTCATGTGAATTATAGTGATATTTCCAATATAATTTCCAATAATTTTCCCATGTTGCCAGGTTTCCAGTTTATAAAGAAGTAGATGAATTTTGAAAGAAAACCTGGAATACTTTATTCCCTAGGGAATGCCAAAACTTTGTTGTTTTGAGGAAATGAGGTTGCGTTCATAATGAGCTTGTGATAGTAATTTATTTTTTTTCTGGACAGGACGATCTGTACTTTAGAAAATAATAATAAGTTTAGTTTTGGTATTCCCTCAAAGGTTTACATTACTATTTTTAAATTAATTTTGTATAAAGAAAATAGCAGTTTAATTGCATTTTAGACTCATTTTGAATTTGTAGTCAAACTAAATGCTTTCCATCTTTTTTATATAAGTATCACATATACAAGGAATTTACCATCTTTTTTAAATTTATTTTAAAAAATAAATATACAACTGAAATTATTTTACCTTATTAATTTGAGGTGATGATAATTTTCTATTTGGATTGTTCAAATAATGATTCTGTTACAATTTGTACTTCTAGATATCCCTTTCAAGTTTATTTATATAAGGATTTAAAGAACCTATGTCCGTTCCAGTCCTTAGAAATATGTTTAACTACATTCTAGGGACAGGATTAAGTGCAGAGAACTATACTACACCACAATTGATAATTCACCAAATTGATAGCAATCCATTTATGATATGAATTTATTTGAATGAATCGATATGAAACCCATTTATTTTAGTATAATTATTCTACTATGCAACTCACTGCTTTATTATCATATTCACATTTTGTCATTTACCTACAGAATGAAAGGATCTGTAAAATTCCTCATAAAAAATTTTGGCCTTTTTCTCTTTATATCTGCTGTCCTAACAGTTTTATTTAAACTAGCTAGTTTTTTACTGATCTCATGCTACTTTCTCCAGAATCCCAACATTTTAGCTGTCCACAAATATTTTTTTAAAGACTGCTTTAAGATTTTTTCTAAGGATCTAAGGAGAAACATCAAATACATTTGCCTGTAATTTTGTAATTTATTCTTCATCCCACTACTGTATGAATTTTTTTTAAACTTGGAATAAAATAATTCCTCCTCCCAAAAATAATCTACAATGATTCTCTAATAATATTTGTAAACTCTTTCTGAGACTAGTGAATTTACTTTTTTGTTTTTATAACTATTTCTGTTATGTAGAACCATACATGTTCTGGAGCAAAATAAGTAAATTCACATGATGTATATATCCCCTGGTATAGTGGCTTCTAGGATTGGTCCTTATCTGATGACTTTGAGAACTGAAGGGAAATGGAGAGAGAGGAGATGATTGAAGAGAGAAAATTGACAACTCTGATCTATGTATTAGATGGAAAATAAGTGTACTCACTGGCATTTCAGTGATACATATTATTGTTCTTGGCTCCTCTTTCCTCTCTTTTCTGAAGGAAACTTTCTCAGATGGACTCCTTCAATCTTAGCATCCAGTTGTTTGAAAGATTTACTGCATCTCAATTGCAGTCATTTTGCAAAGTTGATATATGGAATTAAGTACATGAGAATATTTCCAATGATGTGCAAATGGATCAAGGGAAAAAAAATGAACCAATAAGGTAAGCCACTAGGAATGTAAACTGAAAGAAGTTCTTTATGTAAAAGGTGAAAGGTTCCTTTTTTTCTTCAGTATTTCAACATATTGAAAAGATTGTGTGAAAGCCTACAAGTCAAAGCCTTTTGATAAGCATAGCTTTTTTTTTAACTTCCTTGACTGTTCTATGTATTACTTTATCCTTCTTTAAAATGTTTCTGTTAGAACCTCTGGGCTAAGTGCCTAGTTTGGTATTATAAACTTATTGTTATGAACACAAGTATATAAGTACAAATTTCAAATAAAATTTGGGTTAGATATATTTTTAGATTTTTTTAATGTGTGAATTTCAAAGCTGGTTCATTCTTGTATTTCTTGTAACCTATTTGAAATCCCTAAAAGTCTCCCTCTTGGTGCAAATATAATACATGTTTGAATATATACAAAGAATCTATGTCTTCTGGTTGTAATACAATCATCTAGCAAGGATTTTTTTTGCATAATTCTTAAGGATTCATATATTATTTATGTTTAAAAGGGAAAAAGGACTTTTCCACATGGCTCTATTCATAAATTGCATTTGTATGTAATTCTCTTATTCTCCCTCCTCTACCTGAACACTCCCACCCTTTGCTC
The DNA here is from genome assembly GCF_048593235.1 of Sminthopsis crassicaudata. NCBI lineage: Eukaryota > Metazoa > Chordata > Mammalia > Dasyuromorphia > Dasyuridae > Sminthopsis > Sminthopsis crassicaudata. The sequence continues at coordinate 174,919,670 of NC_133618.1, read as the reverse complement.
TCTACATATATGAAGAAGTCTGTGAGCTAGAGAGAAGAAATTATATAGGTACCTCAAGGATTTTTTTTTCTTTCTTTCAACATGAACAGACAAGGTACATTATAATGATTACCTGTCTGTATTCATAAAGGACAGCAATGTGGAAAGCTTCAAAGAATCTGGGTGTGGAATACACACATAATGTACATGGAAAAATATATGTCTGCATATATAGTACAACATGCATTAAATAGGCATATCATAATGCATATATATATGAACATATATGTGTATGTATACATACACTCAGACACACATATGCATTTATTTAGAGCTAGAAAGATCTTTAGAAGCCATCTAAGGAAACATTCTTTCCTCCTCACTCTGGAAATCATGAAATTGAGACCTGAAGGGGTTGGATGACCCCTGCCATAGTAAATAGAAGGTAAACTCATTAATAAAAATCCTAATTTAATCCTAATCTTAATATAATGCCTCATTATGGTATTGTATTGACTTCTGGTTCTCAAATTCTTAACTGATTCTTAGATTCTTAACTGATTCTTAGCATCGAAGACAAACCCTAGAAGATCCTACTAAATTATTATACCAATTTCAGGTTGAAAACTCCACAGTAATTTGTGCCCCATTTCTGCCCTTTTTTGGTCACAGAACTCAGGTAGATCATCTTCTAAACTATTGACAAATTGGAGTCTGATTATTGAAGGAGGAGAAACATAGTCAATGGACAATTTAGAACAATATTAATAACTAGAATTTAAAAAGCATATTAGCAACTAGATGATGCACCGTATAGAGTATCCCAATATAGAGTATACTGTATCCCAATATGGAAGTGCATAGTATACATATATTTATATAATATATATACACATACATACATCTACATATCTAAATACACATATACATGTATCTCAAGACATGAATTTGAATCTCTCCTCAGACATTAGCTATATGATTGCATGTGTCATTTAACTTTTGTTTATTTTGATTTCTTTTTGATCTTGAAGTAAGGAAGACAAATTCAAATCCAGCCTTCAACACTAGGTATGTGACTTAAGACAAGTCATTTGATCCTATTTGCCTCAGTTTCCTCATCTGTTAAATAAATTGGAGAAGGAAATGCTAAACCATTTCAGTTTCTTTGACAAGAAAAAAGCCAAATGAGGTTACAGAGAGTCAGAAATGCCTCTACAACAACATAGAGCAGATTAAGATTTACAAAGGAGTTCTATACCAAAACCTCTGAGGTAGATATTACATATATTTTTGATCTCTTCTTTCAGATGAACTCACTGAAACTTAGAAAGATTAAGTGAATTATTTGCCCAGGGTCATACAGCTGGGAAGTGCTGGAGGTAAGATCTGAAGCCTTTCTATAACTCTAAGCCAAGATTAATTTAGAAGTAGTGAAGATTGGTTTTGAAAGTCAGGAATGCCTGTATCTGACATATACTGATGATTAAATCCCTTAACATTCTTAATGTCCCAGAAACTCTCTAAAACTATAAGTTGTAAATGAGTTGTTGATTTGCAATCCTTTTTGGTGAACAGAATTTTCTACATCAGAAGTTCCCTATCCTCATAAAAGCACGGGAGGGCTCAGACCCTTGCTTTCGTCAGTTAAGTAAATAGTCATATTAAATGCACTTGGGGACACTGAATACACAGAAGCATGCACACGCACCCTCCTTTTTGTATTAGATTTGTAGATTTATTGATTTGGAGATTTACTGAAGAGAAAACCATGAATGACCATCCTCTCTGCAATTTATGGTCTTGGAGAGTTGAAGAGCTGAGTAGTTGAGTGACTTGTCTAAGGCCGGACTTGAATGGGACTACCTGTTTGAAGCTAGCTTTCTTTCCACTAACCCTTGTGGTTTTTCTTTTATTTACATATGGGTGATTATATGAACACATAAGTATACACATATCTGTGCATTTACACAACTGCATCCCAATATGCAAGTGCATAGTATACATATATTTATATACATATATGTATATACACACATACATACATCTACATATCTAAATACACATATACATGTATCTCGACATGAATTTAAATCTCTCCTCAGATACTAGCTATATGATTGCATATGTCATTTAACTTTTGTTTATTTTGATTTTTTCAGCAAAAAAATGGAAATGATAATAATAGTATCAGCCTCACAATAGCTGTAAAGTGCCTGGCAATATAGTTTGTATATGCCTGTATGAATAGTATACATGCATATGCATATATGTTTATGGTTTGCAAATATGTGTAATGTAATGCATTATGTATCTATTACCCCTTCATAATGCATATATATATATATGTGTGTGTGTGCAGAAATGTGGATATATATATATATATGCATATATATATATATATATATATACATGTACATATATATATCTACACACATATATGTAGTTAAATATAGAGATTATATGTTCTCAAATCTAGACAAGCACAACTTAAATTATGGAAAATCTTAAGGTGGTAAAGCCTCTAATATGTTTCTAGGATTGGGCTGTATGTCTATCTTTTGAGAACCAGCTGAGCTAAATTTCAAAGATTTATTAAGAAGCATATATTAAAGACCTACTTACTATAAGATAAGACTCAAATTTTACAAGACAATCCCTATTCTTAAGACTTTATCCTCAGTTGGTGATGTCCATATATAAGAATATGCAGAATAAATATGAAGAAAATTAATGGAACCAAGCATAAAATAACTTGGGAATGAGTGTTTGTGTATGTGTGTATTTAGATTGAGAAATGCTTCTTGAATAAGGTGAAATACAATTTGCCTATTAAATGAAAATAGGCATTCTATGAGATAGGGAAGAGAGGGAGTTTTCCACTATGCAAAGGCACAAAGATGGGAAACGGAGTCTTAAACAATGTGGTCAACTTTACTCCTAGATGATGATTTTTTTTTCAGAATGTTTCCAAAAACTATTAAAGGCTGCACACTAAGTCATAGAGGTGTTTCAATCTGCAATTGTATTATACAACCAATCTAAAATGTCTCTCTTTTTTTCTGCATATACTACATACCATTTCCTAATTTAGGACTTTTCTATTAGTCATTCCCCAAAGCCTAGAATTCACTTTTTCTTCATTTACCTCTTAGTATCTTGGTCCTTTTTCAAGATACATCTTCTTTTACAATCTTCTACATGAAGTATTTCATGGTACATATTATATCCCATTATGATACTCTTCTCAAGTAAAAAATCAAGAGTCCCCCTATGAGAAAAGTAAAATTTTCAGAGAATTCAGAGATTCCCTAGCTAGCAGGGTCTCCCATAATAAACTGTATTTAGACTATCCATTCATATATAATTAACATGCATGGGCAACACATATTACAATCTGACTCTCATTCACAATTCCCTGTTTGTAATGCGTTTCAATCTCCTTAATTCTATCATATATCTTTTCATTTCGCTGAATATGATCTTCAGAGACAATAGCTTCTATGATTCATAGTCATACAAGTCTATTACATACAGTAAAATTATTCCAGGAAAATGACATGATATTATGAAGGTTATAAAGAAACTAACTCTAGAGAGCTAAATATGAACTGTTAGTCCTGATTAATAGGTTTTAGTTAATCACTAAATGAATTTCTTTAAAAAAATTAATTTCAGCCTTTTTGTTAAACATATTTGACATCATGAAAATAAAGCAAAATCAATGAAAATTAAATATTCAGATTGCCAGTGACTAAATTTCAGCTTGAGAGTGTGTCCATCTGCTGTAGTATGTAATGATTATAAGATCATTATTTTATCTAAAGTCAAAGTGTGAATATATTACTAAAAGATCTGCCTTTCAGAGTTTCAGTAGCATTTCTCAGAGTGGCAAAATGAATTGAATTCTGTAAGGGTTTTAGCTCAGAAATAACTTATCCAGGTTTAGAGAACATTAGGACTCCTAAAGGCCATGTCAATAGTCAAATGTGTCATATGGCATATAAATTGGACCTGAGGTTCAAAGACAGCTCAAGAGTTATCTCTGATATTTCTCCTCTGACTCCCCAGGAAAATCAAGAAAGCAAAAAGAGTTATTTCCTGGCTTGTCTTGAGAAATACTTAACATGATTAAAGAAAAGGATTAGGGTAAAGTTTGGATATAATTTGTTCAAAGTATAAGAGCGGTAGCATTGTATATTTGACCTTGGTCAAGTCATTTAGGGTTTCTAAGATTTAGTTTCTTTATCTGGAAAACATAAGGGTTGAATTGAATGATGTTTAAACTACCTTTTATGTCTAAAGGTTTATGATTTTATGATTTGTAGGAGCTATAGAAAAGAAAACTTATTCAGCCCTTTGAATTAAAGTTTTCAGTTGGGTTACAATCACCATATGTGAACAACTCTTTCTAATATTCAAAACCTCTAATTTACTTTCAGATGAACCATTTCTCAAAGGAATCATCAGAAGATCCACTTAGTTGTTCTATTAAGTCCATTTATTAATGTTGGATTGGTAAGAACAAATGAAAATATAATAAATAATATATAAATAACATAAAGCATTAATGTAATATAATATAATTATTTATTTTATATAATATTACATGACATGTAACCTAACCTAACCTAACTCAATATAATATAGTATTCAATATATAATATTGAATAATATATAAGATTAATATAATATCCTATAGACCAGGATTCTAGATTATCTATTTATCTACATCTGTATCTCCAAAATTATATATTAGGTTATCTTCTTTTTTAATTTTTTAATTTTAAAAACTTGTGTGATATTGGGTTTAGGAATGTTCCGTGAATGGATCAGTCCCAGGGTCTTTCCTCTGTGATATGTATTACAGAGCATCCCAAGCTATCATATGATTAGGCAATCACTTAACCAGTTGAGAAAATTGTAGTATATTGTATTGACACTAGATGGTGCTAAGAGTAGCCTCCTCCCACTATTCCCTACCACTTGGGTTTAGTTCTCATCCTAGGGTGTGGTTGAAAAGATCCCCCAGTTTTAATAAAGTCCTAAGATAAGATCTGGAGTATGCCCATTGATTATCAAAAATAACAAATGCTCCTAACATATACTATTGGAATCTTATCTTGTGGATCCATGCAAAATCACAATCCTAATTCATAGGATTCAACGTTCACTGGACATGCGATTTATTAAAACAGTCAAAGGATAATCAAGTTACCCTAAATAGAAACTCAAAGACTTTTAAATAGAAAGTTTCTGTATGCTTGTAGCTAGGGACTACTCATTTCCTCACCAGCTATTTAGAGTAAAGGACAAAAAGGAAAGTATTGGGTAAATTTTTAAAATCCAGGAGGTTACTTCAGTTAATTCTTTGAGAAAATAAGGCTGGTGTGCAATGGGGTTGTAGTTTGCTTGAGTTACTGAAGTTGGCACCACTAAGTTGGCTAGTCTTATTTTGATTCACTGCTCTCAGTTCCTGAATCCCTTGAATTTGTTCTCTGGTTTCTTTGGGGATACAACTACTCTTCTGGGCAAAAGAGGAATTTTGATGAAGTATCACAGAGATAAAAATGTGGCATATCTAGAAATATTTGTTTAAATTGAAAGATCTGAGTTTCTGTTAAATACACAAGAAAGATAAGCTTTAGACTTATATTTCTTTAATTCAGAGATTCCATTATATGTAAATGCTATACTTATAGCATGACTAAACAATGATATTTTCAAGTTAACTATTCAAGTCCCACCTGAAATTCTACCTTTTATAGGAAGCCTTTCCCATTTAACTTTCATTCTATCACTTTCTTTTTGTTGATCATCTCCATTTAATTCTGTATATGGTTTGTTTGTGCATACTGTAATTGTTTGCACATTGTCTAACCTATTACAGTAAGTTCCTTAAGAGTAGGGAATATTTTTACTTTTCTTTGTATTCCCAGTATTTAGCACGGTTCCTGGCACAAACTTGCCATTGAATCAATGTTTATTGACTAAATCTAGCTAACAAATAAGTGAAGGAAAGAAGACATTTTGCAGAATTGTGTTTTAACAAGTGGATGGAAGATAGATGTTCCAAAGATATGGGCCTAAATTGAAAATAATATACTTTATTACATCATAAGAAAATGTTTTCTCTCTTTTCTTCCTCCCTCCCTCCCTTCCTTCCTCCTTTCCTTCCTTCCTTCCTTCCTTCCTTCCTTCCTTCCTTCCTTCCTTCCTTCCTTCCTTCCTTCCTTCCTTCCTTCCTTCCTTCCTTCCTTCCTTCCTTCCTTCCTTCCTTCCTTCCTTCCTTCTTTCCTCCCTTCTTTCCTTCCTTCTTTCCTTCCTTCTTTCCTTCCTTCTTTCAGTTTCTCAAATGTAGTTTGGCAATTAGAGTATTTGTCATTATGCTGTCTTGCTAAACATAGTAATGTAATGGGATTGGCCAATGAGAGATCCATCCTTGAAATATATATAACCTGCAAACTATGCAAAAAGGGTTGATGAGTTTGCTTCTGAGAAATATGAACATTTGCATCAGAATGTTCTGCTTTCCCTTTCAAAGCATAGATATAGATATAGATATAGATATAGATATAGACAGATATAGATAGATAGAGAGAGATATACAGCCTTATATTTTTCTGTTATATACATACACACATTATTTCATAATATTAAATTATATTGGAGGGTTTGCTGCTGAACCAGAGCTGAGAATTCATTAAGCAACCAGAGAAAATGCCTTCATCTCCTTCTGTTTCTTTCTGTATTTGTTTCTGTCTCTGTGTCTGTGTCTGTCTCTTTATCTCTATCTCTAGCTCCATCTCTGTCTATTCTGTATATCTCTCTTTCTTTCCTGCTAGGTTGTATTTGAATCAAGAGGCCAAGCATGCTGCAGGTCTCCAATTGGGAAGAGAGAACTCACTACAGTGGTTTACTCTCCCCACCTGTGTGGGCATGAAGCCAAGAACAAACAGTTATTCTGTAACTTCAGCCTGCCTCTGTTGTGTCTATGCATTTCTGCCTTAGGTGAAGGAGTAATAGAGACAGAACAGACTAGACTACAATTTGTGAGCTTTAAAATTTTTGAAGAATACCATTGGCCCAAACACTGTAATCCATGCCAAAATTTTAGATAGCAGATCTTGGGGGAAAATTGAAGGCCCCAGTGACCTACTTAATCTACTGCAGCAGTGGATTGTAGGAATCTGAGATAGACTGAATTGTTCATTTGTTGTATCATAGTTGGGGAGGTGAGTAGGAGTGAAGAATGAATACTTTGTTGCAATACCATTCAGTTTGAGGTTACACTCCAAGATACAAAAATGGGATAGAGAAGAGTGTCCCCAGCTGGAGAACATGGATATTTTGTGTTTTGACTCTTTCTATTCCCTTCCTTCCTCTTCCAGTAAATAATCTTTTGTAAAAGCTAGTTGTTGTATATTGATTAATTGAATCAGAGCACTAATCATTGTGAATTATACTGGGAAAAATAAATCAAAATGAGTTTAGATCATTAGAAAGATAACTTCCAAATTCTCAGTGGTACTCACTGAATCCTAAAGGAAAGATATAATCTTGTTCTGGGAGAAATCAGTTATCAGTACAAGTGGTAGATAGGATTCAGCCTCCAGCAATATTACATCAAACTATGAATAAAAATAACATATAAGGTCAGAACTACAGTGACTATTCAACCACTGTTGTGTTCCTTACAATGACACCAAGGAGTTTTTATTTTTTTTATTTTTTTGATGGGAAAGAAAACAATAGATTTTCATCCAATCCATCTCATGAGGTTTGTATTTCAGTTCCATTATTTAATATTAAAAATGATACTATGGACCAAGTATCAATGAATTATTATAAGGCCACTTTGAACCTCTAATTTTTTTAGTCTAAACCATTTCTTAATAAAGTTTCAACTTCTTTGTGAAGTATATGAGTATATCTTTATGTATATTTTTTTGGTTTCTAATTTTATTGAACTTTATATTTTATCTCAGGCTTCTTTCTAGATTGAACCAAAGTTTTTCATTTATAAAATTTGATTTTGACACTTTATTTTAAAATTTCTTTTCTAATTCTTTCACCATTATCTGTCAAAATTTCAAATAAGAACCAGCATATTTTCTATCATTGACAACCAAATGTACCAGACATCCTGCCGAGGAATTGAATCTTCCTAGAGGATCTCAGTGATTCCAAACAAAATCTAAGGTAGATCTTGATATTAGTGATACAATATGACTTTTGAAATTGAGACATTATTCCTAAATAATTTTGCATGAGTTCTTTTAAAAATACTTTTAGAAACTTATAGTAAGGATCATTAAGAAGTAGCAAAAAAAATAATATTCCCTTACAAAAATATATATGTTGCCATAGATTTCCATAGGTCCTTGTTTTTAGAAAGTCTTCAAGTTAAATGCAGTGTTGGGAAAAAAAAAAAATCTATCTCAGTGGTACTGACGAGATGAAATAAATACCTCTTTTCCAGATTTTTATATTGTGGGAAACTTACAAATGTGAACCAGGAATAATAATTTTGTAGTGATTGATATCTGGTACTCAAGCATTGCTGATAATTATCTTGTGGAGTCTCTAATGGGCACATTGGGTGCCTGGCCTTCTTTTGTTCTGAAAATTTGTTATGGTTTTCTTTCTAGAATGCACTTGCCAAGGCAATGTTTATGCCATATGTTTAGTTTTTTATACATGTGCTATCAAATTTGTCTTCCCAACTGCTCTTGGCTTAATTCCTCCCACCCCCACCCCTACCCTTTGGCTCTGATTGCTTCAGAGTTTAGTATTCAAGAGAAAGATTTATGAGTAGAAAGAGGGTAATCATGGAGCCAGTAAATATTAGAATGACTAATATTAAGATGATTAATATATACATCTAAAAATCTGAAATGAAGGTATTTTTGATATGTAATACAGATTATAATAAGTTTATCATATCAGATCTATGTATATTATAGAATAATGCTTCACCAAATGATTCCAAGGCTTTGTGTAGTATCAATGTAAATAATTCAAGAGATAACAGCTTTCTTTACTTCCCTTAAAGGCTCATTTATAAATTGCCCCCCACATTACTTTTTTTTTTTTCCTTCTCACATAGGGAGTCATTAAAGTCCACAAAGTAAATAATAGGGATTTAAAAATTTTTTTCATGCATATTTGCACAATAGATGGTTATATGTGCTCCTTTAGAGCATTTTGTGTAACTACATAATTACAGGTCTTTCACAGTGCACATTATTAACTTGATAGTGCATGACAACTTCAAAGCTGTCACTTTGGACCAGCAAGTAAATATTCACATGATAGTTTTCAAACTCTTGGTCTTGAGGAAGGCAGGCAGTAAAGGCACAGCTAATATAATCCTGGAGGTGAATGTACATGACAAGAAAATAAATACAAATTGAAATTTTCAAATCATCATTTACTTATTTTTAATACCTAAATTTGAATAAAATATAAAGAAAAGATTGAATTGCACTTTGAACTTTCCATGAAATTCCATCAAGAAGAGGAAAATAGTGTGTTAATAATGGTGTTGTGCTTTGAAGAAACAGAGGGATTCTCAGAGAAGATAAGAGAGAGCATTATATAGTTTGTATGAAGAATTAAAGGTGGAATGCCATTTCAGATGAAGATTTTATAAAATACATTATGGGAAAAGAGTTAAGAAGCACACAAAAAGGCAAAATCCTTAAATCTCAGAATTTGAGAGTTGAAATAGACTTCAGTGGCTATCTATTCTAACACATACACAAAATAACCCTCACTATAATATAGCTAATAAGCAGTCATTTAAACTTTCCTTGGAGACATCCAAGATGGGAGAACTCATCCCCTTAAGGCAAATCATTCTATTTTGAACTTTGAGAAGTTTTCCTAACATAGCGCCTCAATCTCATTTGCAACCTCTCCTCATTGCTTCTGATTTCTGTCAAGTGTAACATCTTATCCCTCTACATATGAGAGTTTATATAATTGAAGAAAGTTGTTATCTCTCCTAAGAGTCTTCTCTTAAGACTAGGTTATTGTTCTTTCATGTGATCTTCATATGACAGACAATTAAGGTCCTTCAGCCATTCTTGCTAAAGTTTAAATACAAAAGAACATAAACTGCTTAGAACATTGTGATAATTTTCAATATTAATTTGTAACTTTTGTTTTCATACCTCTACATTTCCCAGTATATCTTTCCATCTCTTCCTTCTTCTAATAAACCAGGTTTGATAATCCTCTTAATATTCTTTAGGTTATCAATATCCTTATTAAAAATATGGTAATCAAAATGAACACAATACTTCAAAAAAGCGAAGACAACAGTGGACTTATTGCCTCTCTATTCCTAGCAGTTACTGTAACCCAAGTTCTCATCCCTGTTTTTGTCTGTAAAATCACATTGCCAACTCCTTTGTAGCTTGCAATTCACCCCGAAGCAGAAGATATTCTTCAGACCAATTTCTAAACCTCCCTCTTCTATCTTGAATTTGGGAAGTTGATTTTTGTATTCAAGTCTAAGAGGTTACATTTGTACCTATTAAAGATGTAGTTGGCAAATCAGAAGGTAGGATTTGGAATCAGGAAGATTTGAATTCAAATTCTACCTCAGATATTTATTTATTATGTAATCCTGGACAAGTTTCCTCAGCTACAAAATGGGGGAGAATAATAGTGCTGATTTCAGGTGATTGTGAGATCCAAATGAGACAAGTATAAAAATATTTTATTAAAATATATAATAAAGTACTACATAAATACTAAGTACTAAAGTGCTTTTTTGTTACACACTATCAAGTCAATAATGTTCACTATGAAAGGCCTATAATTATTTAGCTATACAAACTAATTATAAATAAATATATTTTGTTGCTAATTTTGGTTATATAAAATTTAAAAGTTTTATGCAAACAATGATGCAACTAGAATAAGAAGAAAAGGGGTCAACTGGGAAAATATTTTTAACAAATAACTGAGATAAATATTTGCTATCTAAGTAATGTAGTGGACAAATGTTAATGAATAAGAATGAAAATCATCTCCCAACTGATAAACAATTTTAAAAAGAAGCATAAAGCATATGACAATAACACATATGACAAAGTGCTTTAATTCATTAATATTGTGGGAATTTTAAATAAATTTTGAATAAAATTAAATAAAATAAATAAAATAAAATAAAAACAACTCTGAGGTTTCTCCTTATTTTCAGCAAATTGGCAAATGACAAAAAAGGAGAAGAGTCAGTATTAAAACCAAGGCATGCTAATTATATTTTAGGGAAACTATTAATTGGTCTACCCTACTCTGGAAAGCAATTTAGAAAAAAAAAATCAAGGAAAATTACTTACTATCTCTATTCCTCCACCTATACATATTACCAGTAAATGCATAATAAAGGGATATAAATGATAAAACACTCACATATATCAAAATGTTTATTGTAGCATTTTTTTCAGTAGCAAAAAAAAATATAAGGAAACAAAACACATGTTTATTGGTAGAGGAATGATTAAACAAATTGTGATACATAAATGTAATGGAATATTGTGGTTATGTAAGAAGTGGCTGCTATGATGAATTCCATGAAGCATAGGAAAACATTGAACTGTTAGAAAGTAAAATAAGCAGAAGTAGAAAAAACAGTATAAGCAATGAATGCAACAATCTAAATGAAAAAAACAGTGACAAACCAATTGAAAATGAATTATGAAAATATTAGTGTTATAATGTATTGGTTCTTTATTTATTAATGTGAAGATTGGCTCCTCAGGTAAAAGATATACTGGGAAATGTAGGTAGTATACAACAAAAAACTACTGATAGATTTTTTTTTAAATTTTTTTTTAATTATTAAAGCTTTATTGAATAGGGTCAGAATATTTAAGAAAATGATAGTTCCAATTCCTTTCAGTTCCCTGGTCATGAATACCATATCATACATGTATTCAGAGATGTAGTTTTTACACACACACACACACGACACACACACACACACACACACACACACACACACGCAACACACATATACACACCTCACAGTTAATGATGAAGACAATCATAAGCATACCACAGCTACTAAAAGGAGTGGGTCCAATCCAGAACCACTTTTAAAATCCTTATTCATAGACCCAGTCATGAGTACAAGACTTATAGTCAACCAGCTATTCAGGCTTAAATGTCAGACTAATCTCAGTACTTTTTACATAATCACTGGGGTGAATGATGTTCTTGCCAGCCTGAATGCAAAAGTCCCCACTTATGGTGCCTGGCTTGGAATCAGCTGGGATGGTCTTCCCCAGCATCACTTTACCTGTCTTCACCACATTCAAGCCATCCCAGATCATGGCTATAACAGGCCCTAAGTTCATATACTTCACAATTCCAAGGGGAAAAATGGCCTGTCCTTCAGGTCAGCATAATGCTATTTCAGGTGTTCCTCTGAAGCTCTAAGGAACTTCATTACCAGAAGAAGGAATCCCTTCTGCTCAAAATATTTAATGATGTTCCTGACCAGGCCCCATTGAATGCTATTGAGCTTGATGGCAATAAAAGTTTTCTTGGTGTTGGCCATGGTCCATGGAAGCTCAAGCAGAAGCAGAATCAGGTGGCTGTGGTTTCAGTACATGGAGCCTAAGGAATATGCACTTCACACTGGAACCAACAGGGAAGAGATTGGACTGGAAGACAGAGCCCAGAGACAAGATCCCAGCAGAATGAATATTTTAAAATATTTCTCCCCAAGCTCTAAGTAGTCAATTTCCTTTGGATCTACACTCTGCTATTTCTTGTTATCTATCACTCCTAGCTTTATGTTAGTGTTGCCTCAGATAAAACTGAGATTTAGGAAAGACCTTAGCTTAAAAAGGCCAGGATCTCCCAATGTAACTGAAATCATCACCAGTTGTTCTGACCTATATCTTTCCACTGGACTCTGAAGACTCTGGAGGAGAAAGTGAGACTAATGACTTTGCACAACTCTGCTTATCAGAAATCCAAGTCACTTGCAAGTCAAGACTTTATCTACCTGTCATTGGTTCTCTTTGAGAATTAAGGACAAATAAGATTACTTTGCAAATATGATCTTGCATGCCATCTATATGTTTATCTAAGCCAATGAAAAAGATTTTACATAGTACAAATACATGGCATATTTCACTCAAGCAGACCTATTATGTTTACATTGAACCATTAACCATTTTCTGAATGTGTCTATCCATGCTATTCTGAATTCATTTAATTGCATTATCCTCTAAACCATATTTTTCTGTCTTTCACACAAGAATAGTATAAATTACATTATTTAAATTTTTACTGTAAACTAAGGAAACCATAATTGCCACACTCTTGATCTATTAGTTTAGTAACTCTGTACAAAAATAAATTTACCTTTTTTTTTTTTTTTTGACATGACCTGTTCTTAATGAAATTTTGCTATAACTTTGTAATTACTGCCTTTTTTTTTTCCCCTAAGAGTTCACCAAATGTTTCTTTAATACTCTGTTCTGGAATTTCCCTAGGAATTCAAGTCAAACCCACTGGCTCATAGTTTACAGACTCTTATATTCCCTTTTCTGAACATCTGAATATTTGTCCTTCTGCAATCTTATGGTAGTTATAAAGAAATGGCACTTCCCCTTTAATCCCATGGCTTCTATTATTTCCATCCTAGCAACCAATTTTTAGGTGAGAATCAGATAAGTGATATATAGCATGCTTTTGAGAGCCCCCAAGTTGGGGGTGACCAAACATACCATTGCTTTCTAGAGCCCCCATGCTGGGGTGCCAAAATATAGTGTCTGGAGTAGCTCTCTGGAAGACCTCAGGACCAGACCGAGTCCTTGGTCTTAGTGGAGGAGTGATGAAGGCAAGAGACTCATGAGGATGGTCAAAGATGGAATCCATTTATTTCAAGTCCTCTCAGCCCTTAAATACCTTAGTAGGATTACATCACTATAGCACACTGAACATGTGCCAATTGTAGAACCATTACATCACTACATCACCACAGCACACTGCTCAAGTGCTAACTATGGTAGCATTACATCACCACAGCACACTGCGCATGTGTTAGCTATAAGCATCCTGCTATTGATATATAAATGCCTCTCTTTACTGTAAGTATCCTTTCTAGAACGCAGGTGGTCACGCCCTCCCTGATTTCTCAGAAAGGCCAAGAACTCTTAGAAGAGACAGGGAGCCAAACCAGACATTGTCAGCAGATTCCCTCTGGGCTGAATGGTCTTATACCTTATCCAGAGCTCCTCCCACTATCTGTGGCACTCTACAGTGATACATATAGATCATAGCACTTTTTGTCAGAAAAGTCTCTGTTCAAATCTAACTTCAGGTATTTACTAGTTATATGACCCCAAAAAAGCCTCATTTTCTTTATCTATTAAATGGGAGTATCAAAAGCAAATACATTCAATGGTAGTTTTGAAGATAAAATAAAATAATATTTGGAAAACTACTTTTCAAACATTAGGACTTCTTATTAATGTTGTTCTTGTAAGATTCAGAATAGAATTTCCTCTTATTGATTTACTTACCTTTTGGATGATGAAACAAAATTATCACTAAAGCAAATCAGAAAAGTTATGAGGTTATTAATTGCTCTGTGTGTATGTGTGTGTGAAAGAGAGGGACACAAAGAGAAAGAGAGAGAGAGACAGAGACACAGAGATAGACACAGAGATACAGAGAGAATTTCTACAGATATCTTAAATGAAGTACCCCATTATCACTGTTCTGGTTTGTTAGGATTACAAGGTGATAATTCAGTTTGTCTAAACAATTCTCTAGCTCAGAATTGACACCTTTGGTTCAGGCCTTTGAAAGGAGTTTGTATCTTTGGACTTCTGGGGGAGAGTTTACATGTTTAAAGGAGTTTGCACCTTTAAGAGGAGCAAGTTCATTGGCTGTAGGAGTTCTCACAAGCCCTGCTGAGTTCTCACTACAATCTCTTCGAGGATAAAAGAGGGCAGCATTGGGTTTGGAAAGTAGTCCAGTCTGGGACAGAGTTGGGAAGGCAGTCTGGAAGGAGAAAGTCTGCCTGGAGGCTCCAGAAGCTTCACAAGAAACCTGCTCATAGAGAAAAGATTATACAGAAAAGAGATCTCCTCCCAGAGAATGATTATAACTTAGAGATGACAGGACCTTTACACTGGTTTATCCATGATTCCACATCTGCATTCCAAATTCCAAAGACAAAATTTATTTGTCTTTATATTCAAATAATATATATATTTTATTGATGTTCCATCTAAATATTTTCCTTCATGATTTTCCTCTGGCTCTTGAATTTTTCTCAACTGAGCATAATGTACTAATTTACAATCTTCACTTTCCCCACTTCACCAACTTTTATGACTAATAAAATATTTCCATCCAATACCATATTCCAGATATTGTTTTATCCCACCAAGTCTCAGGAATACCTGTGAATTCAGATTTCCTCTTTGAGTCAATATCCTGTCTTTTTCATAAATTTCCCCCATGCAACAAATATTTCTTAATTTGTTTCAGCTTCAACTTATCCCATTTACCTTTCCTTAATTATTTTATCTTTCCTTGCCAACTATCTTTCCTTCAACCCTTTTGTGATTACTTCTCTATTCTCTAAACCTTCTTTCCTCTCTAAAATGATTCTTAAATCTTTTGAATTCTCTTTCATTGTTGCCTTTGATCCTTTTCTTCATTCAATCCAAAAATAAAATGAGATTGCTTTACAAGTTTTTCTCAATTTATTCTCAATTTATCTCAATTTTTTCAATGTTATCTTCATGAAATTCAACTTCTGATCTACTTTACAACTTCATCCAAGTCTCCCAAAATGTTTTTATTCTATTTGTCTTCTCTTTTCCTGCTCATTCTTCTACAATATACAAAAATCATAAGTTGAAGGGTCTTTATTTTTAAAGAACAGACAACCACTCAAGGGAACAGAAAAAAAAAATCATAAAACCATATTAATAGCTATGCACACAATACAATCTTGAAGCTAGAAGAGGCCTGTGTTTGAATTCCAGCTGATTCTAGCTATATAGCTCTATGTGAGTCATGCTATATTTTTATTACTTGATTTTTTTTTAATCCTGAAAAAAAGCTACTGATAGGGCAGAGGCAGCTAGGTGGCTTCAGTGGATAGAGCACAAGTCCTGAAGTCAGAAGAACCTGAGTTCAAATTGGTCTCAAGACATTTAACACTTCTTAGCTATGTGACCCTGGGCAAATCACTTAATCCTAATTGCCTCAGTATAAAAAAAATAAATAAAAAGGCAAAGATAATACGTGTATTGGTGATTTTTAAATGCCTATTGTATGGAAAGGGATTTAAATAACTTAAGATGTGTCTAAAATGTTAATTTGCTATTGTTGCTATATTATTCAACCTTACAATTGTACCTAATACAATTCTGTACAAGGGGAAAAGTGATTACATCACATTAGAAATGAAGGAAATAGTTTAGTGGGTGCATAGAGAGGGGTTATTTGAATACTTTTTAAATGTTGCAAAAGACTGAAAGCAAAAAGTTGCCAAAATCAATAATAAAAAGTCCATATTAGATTGTAATGGCAGAGAAACTGAGCAAGATAGCAATTAGAGAAAAAATTAATTTATTTAAAATGGAGAGATTTACTGGGTTCAAATGGATCCATGGTTTGGTCCCAAGGCTGAACTATTGTCTCAAAGAATCCAGCCCTGAATGTTGGATACAAGATTCTTTTATAGGGTTATAAGACAGATGACATAATGGGGGAGGAACTTAGGATGAGGATGACATAATGGAGGCAGGTTCTGGAGAGGCTCCTGATATTCTAATGATGTCTAAAATGGATAAAGGCCTTCATCCCATCAAATGTTGAGTGAATGATTATAGCCTAAGGGCTAAGATACTAGACCTTTCTCCTAACATTAAAAGGGAAAGGTTATAACCTGAGGCAGTGTAACTGAATAGGAGGATAATTAGGGAAACTGGGTCAGGACATTAAAAGAGAACGTGGTACTACAAGATGAGAGAGATTCTCAGCCTCTTGAAGAAGATTGTATCAAATTTATTCCTTGTGACAATCAAACCATTCTGTATATAGTATTCTTTTAATAGATTTTAGTAGACATTGAAGAAATTTTGAAATATGAGAGAGGGATGAAGAAAGTCAAAAAGTTAGTCTTTAAGATTTTGTTCAACTGATATTAAAGCATATGCAATAATGGCCGCAATGCCATATAAAGAAAGAAGAATCTTTATAGTAACATTTAAAGAAAGACTAGAAGTGGTAGCTTAAAGGAAGGTAATATAAGAAAAAGAAAACCAGATATTAGAGGAGACATTTAGCATAAGGTTGGAAAGGAAAAATTGAATTGGCTAATGTTTTTGCTCAAGTCAGTAATATTTTGTTTTGTCTTTCATAAGCCTAGATCTATCCTAGTTTAGAATTATTCTCACTTTAAAACTGAATATTTCCTTGATGTTAATGTTTAAAATTACCTTCAATATTCAGATATTTATTTACCTATGGGGGTGTAGATGGGGGATGAATTAAAATTTTCTGCCATTATTCTGCTTCTGTAACAAACGCAATTTTATAAAAAAAATTAATATTGATTAATATCAGAGGAAAAACAATTTTATAAAACCAATATCAATTAACAAGAGGGAAAACACAGAAAAATAGAAATGAAATTTAAAAATGATTGCACTATTTATAGAATTTGAAAATGCAGGCTTTATGTCAAGGATGCTTAATATCTTGTAAACATCTGTGTAAAATTTCCAATGATTAATTAGTTAATTCATTAGTGTAATAAGTATATATTAATTAAATACCTAGTAACACTGAGATATGCCATCACTGACATAAACAGCAGCCACTCTCAAATCTCTCCTAAAGAAAAATCACACATTATCTCATTCAGGAAATTCTATGGCAAGTTGTATTCAATTGAATTTAGATTAAGTTCCCTTCTATGCACATTCTACCCTTTCCTCTACAATTTCTTTTGTGACCTGCAATAATTGGCACCATAATTGTTTTTCTCAAAATTCCTAAAGATGTGGAATGGTGCTGAGAATTCATTTAACATGACTCATACTAAATAGAAATCCTTTGGGACATGATAGATAATTGATTAACAGACAGACTGGTGACAGACAGATAGACAGATAAATAGATGATAGATAGAATGAACATATTTTTACTTATTTTAAGGATCTATAAATTCATTAGTAGGCCTTCTCCTTTCATTTT
Organism: Sminthopsis crassicaudata; assembly: GCF_048593235.1. Classification (NCBI taxonomy): domain Eukaryota; kingdom Metazoa; phylum Chordata; class Mammalia; order Dasyuromorphia; family Dasyuridae; genus Sminthopsis; species Sminthopsis crassicaudata. Next base: position 174,901,439 of record NC_133618.1, on the reverse strand, counting down.
CATTCCTCATCTCATTGTCCACATGGTACAGTAGAACTTTTTCATGTGCTATCTCTCAATCAGATTGTGAAGATACAGTTTATTACCAAAACTTTGTCTGAAGTCTTTCTCACTTGATAATACTTTCCAAAATTTTTCTTCACTGGCAAAATTAGAATCGAGATCACTGGTCAAGCATTTTTCCCCCCTCTAAATCTTGATGCTTCATTTACACTTTTTATACAAATATGATTTTATAAGATAGAATGAGATAGTGAACACACCTAAAGACCCAGCAATAATCTGTCCAGATGACTGGACATGGCCTGCACTTTTTGGAAACATTTTTGTTCTGGACACTTACCTGTTTTTTTAGCCAATGTTTTGAAGAAAACCCTGAATGTGGAGTGGCAAAACTTGTTTCAGAAGGAAATTGTCAATGTGACCCTGTTTTATTTTATAGATGACAGAATAGTAATCAGTAGCAATATTCTTTAAAAAGAGGTATCATGCTCTCATACCAGGAATAATGTAGATATGCCATTTTCCACATTGGTCATTGTATGTGGCTATAGTTTTTTGCAAATAGCTGAGTAAGTAATGATCAAATGTTTTATAAAGCCCAAAAGATAGAAAACATCCAGTATATTTCTTTGATGATATCTTGGGAATGCTATGTAAATTAAGTTATATTTCTTCATTCAGCCAACAGGCAAAGAATTTTGATAAAATTCTATTTATTGACCCAATTCTAAAGCTTCCCTTGAAATTTTTCATGATTTAAAGAAGGTCAGCTAGTCTTTTTAATATACTTTTTTTTTTTTTTTGAATGAAGTAAGAAACAATGGATAGAATTTCAAGTCTGGAGTTAAGAAGACTCATCTTCATGAGTTTAAATCTGGCCTTGGACATTTACTAGCTATATAAACATTGGACAAGTCACTTTGCTTCAGTTTTCTCATCTGTAAAATGAGCTTGAGAAGGAAAAGGTGACCCATCTCAGTATCTATCAAGACAATTCCAAATGAATTTGGACATAACTAAAATGACAAAATAACAACAATAACAAGGGCAATAATATTCCTTAAAAGGAGGGGGGGAGTTGCCTAAAGGAATGAAAAGTGCTTAGTGATTTAATATTATAGAGCTAAGAAGTATTTTAGATGTTCTCTCATGACATTTTTTCATTTTCAGGATATGGAAACAGAAACACAGAAACATTAAATGATTTGTCTTAGGCCACATAAGCAAGTTAACATCAGGATTGAGATTGGAACCCAGATCACTTCAATGAACAGTGTTCTTTCTTCTCAATCATTCTGCTTCATTTATATGTCTCATCAGACATACTCCACCCTTGGTACAGTACATCCCTTACCATGGTAATGACTAGTATGAGGTACACCCTTTTGACTGGTCTTCGTCCAGCCCATTTGGTCTCTGCATTATTCTGATGCTGTTGTAGAGTCCTTCCCCTCTCCTTCCAATCTTTTTGCTCTCTTTTCCTCATCTCTTTCACATTTGCTGTCGATGTTAGGTAGGCTTGATTTCAAATTTGTTCAGCTTTGGCAAACTTGGAGACTTTCATTTTCATGGCAAGCCACTTGGATTGCTCCATGACAGGATTTATTTTTAAAGCTCCACATTGCACATTGTGGGCTTTCCAATATCTTCTGGCAGTAAGACACCACAAGACAGAACATATAAAAAAAGAAAAAGAAAAACACCCAACTTTTTTTTTTTTTTTTTTCCTTTTCCATGTTCTCTCCAAGCCAAGGTTGGAATAGCTTAAGGGAGGGGCCTTTTTTTTTTTTTTTTTTTTTTTTTTTCTTTTAACTAGAACTTGCCAGTATGTAACACCTTTTTGGACCTGAGTTATTTGTTTGATGGTCTGACTTGGGAGGAAGTAGGATAACAAAGTACTCTAGGACTGTCTCCAGTGTCAAAGAGACTACCAAAATGAGATGCCTTCAAAGAAGGAACTATAGGTCCCATGAGTTGGGTTCATCTTGGTTTAAAAGGTTCAGGAACATCCCTGTTTTATTGTTGAGATTTTTCTTTAACCCAATGAAACCCTGCCTAAGGCCACAGAAAGTGAAAATGTCAAACCTGGGTGTAGCAGTTTGTCATTCAATAAGTTGAATCATCAGCAAAGGATAATTATTCAGTCTTTTTTTTTTTTTTTTCTTTCCCTTTTTTTTTGGACAGGCAATTGGGATTAAGTGACTTGCCTAGGACCACACTACTTGTATGTGTTAAGTGTTGGATTTGAATTCAGGTCCTGCTGACTCCAGGAACAGTGTTCTATCCATGGCCAATCTAGCTGCTCCAAGAATTTAGTCTTTAAAAATGAAGAAGTGGCTATGTTATAATACTAATATGGTTATTCCAAGCTGTTTAATGGTTGATTACATATAGTTCTCAGGAAAGTATATATATAAAAATACTGATCAGAGAAGTAGCCAAATCATTGGAATTATATTTTTTATTTTGTTTCTGATTATCTTTCTTCTGTGCAGGTTTCTGGAATTGTAAATGCATATATACCCTCACTGCAATTATCATTAAAATAGAATTTATATCTATCTATCTATCTATCTATCTATCTAATCTATCTATCTAATCTATAATGGGATTTTCCAGTATAAAGTGAATGGACTACATTCTCAAAATGGATCTCACTTCCAAGAGAATACTTGAACTTTAAATTTTTGTCTGCTTTAGAAATGGAAGGAATAGAAGAGTTTTTAAGCATCCTTTATCTTTTGTAGGAACAAGAGAAGGAAGTAAGTATTCTATGCAAGTTAAAGTCCTAATTAATAATTCAGGGATATGTATCAAAAGACTGAAATATTCATTTGGACCTTAGCTAAAACTTTGGAATTTTGAACTTTAAATGGGTGGCTAGGGAATCAGAAGTGTGTTGAGATCATATCATAAGAGCATTATCTCCATCTTTAGATATTTACATTTCCAAGAAATCTTGGTAAATTGAGAAACATGTGAAAGTGAGACAAATAAACAAACTAAAAAGAAATCTGATGTGAAGATCACCTGAGCATTTTTTTTTAATAGTTTTTATTTACCAGTTATATGCATGGGTAATTTTACAACATTGACAATTGCCAAACCTTTTGTTTTAATTTGCCCCCTCTTCCCCCCCCTCTAGATGGCAGGTTGACTAATACATGTTGAATATGTTAAAGTATAAATTAAATACAATATATGTATAAATGTCCAAACAGTTGTTTTGCTGTACAAAAAGAAGTGGACTTTGAAATAGTGTACAATTAACCTGTGAAGGAAATCCAAAATGCAGGCGGACAAAAATAGAGGGATTGGGAATTCTATGTAGTGGTTCATAATCATCTCCCAGAGTTCTTTTGCTGCTTATAGCTGGTTCAGTTCATTACGCTCTATTGGAACTGACTTGGTTCTTCTCATTGTTGAAAATGGCCACATCCATCAGAATTGATCATCATATAGTAATGTTGTTGAAGTATACAATGATTTCCTGGACCTATTCATTTTACTTAGCATTAGTTCATGTAAGTCTCTCACCTGAGCATTTTTAAACCATTTCCCAAAAAGTTTCATTCTTAGAAGTGGAGACTTTGGGGTCAATGCTAGTTATCCCATGTAAACCAGACTGATATAAAATGAACCAGGAGCCAACATTCACAGTGCTACACAAAGGGAAGATTTATTAGGCAGCCAAAAATCCAGACAGCTAGTAGGTTTGGCATTACTTTGTTCACCACAGTAGAAATTACATGATTTGGTTAATGACTATTTGGTTGCAAATGTCTCACCACTGCTAATATAGTACCCCATGGGCAAGAATTCTCATCTGGGAAGAGCTGTTGGAAAGCACTTTTTTTCTCCTACAGATTAAACCATTGGGCACAGAAAGAATCTAATACTAAGTATTAATGATGACAGCAAACACAAAATAAAGAGTTTGAAAGCATTTCATTTGATAGGTACTTTTTTTTTCAAATTCAAATGATTTCCATAGACATTTAGATATTGTTATTTCAATTATCTTATTCCAGAAGGTACCAATTATATTTTCTCTGTCCTAATTAAGGTTTCTTAGCATCCAGCTATTGCATAATCATGTGTCCTGAAGATAGAAGGATTGAGATTTTTGAATGTGGCAGTCAACATTGTTATTCTGTATTATTATTTGAATATTCCTTAACAAGACCTGTGAAAAGAATGCCATTTTATTAAGTTAGAAGCAAAACTAAAAATAGTTATGATCCTTGAAAACCATGAATATGATCATGTATAAAACCAGTCCTATTGGGGGAAAAATAGATCACATACTGGTGTGTTCTTAAGTACTAAGGTCCTTTCCATTTCTAAAATACTATGATCCTAATGGTCACAGTTCTTTAATTTCATGAATATTAATTTAAGTTGCATCTCTAAGAAGAGTCACATAGTGTTTTTTCAGGAGCTTACATAATCCCATTTTCTTTATTTCTCCCTGCACACATTCTTGACAGGGACTTACAGAAACAAATAATTCTTCAGGGTTTATGTAGGGACCAGACTCAGATTGAAAGATGACCACATCAAGATGACAGATAACATTAGGAGGGCAAATGACTAGAAAAAGAATTCATGGAAACTCAATATAACATATGATTGTAAATTTGGTTGGCTTTGTATTTAAAAGGTAGTTGCTGGTTTCTAGGAGATTAGAATCTAGTCAATTATCCTTTCTTCATAGATAAATTGAGTGAAAGTCAGCTCCAAATTATTTGTTTATGAATGGAATGAAGATGGGGGGAAACATAATATTTACTAAGAGCCAAATATCACGCCATCTTCCTTGTCTCATCTATGGCACTTTTGTGGATACTGATGATGGGTTTTAAGATCAGAGTTATATATGTGTGTGTGGGGGGGGGTAGAATTTGACCCCTTTGCAATAGAGCAGTTGAATTAAATTTTGCTGTTGAAATTGCAGGGAGCATTTTCATTTAATCCAACAAATCAAAAAAAAAAAAATGTTTTGTGGCATTTTCCTCACAGTGTTGGGAACCCAACACATCAGCATTGTTCTGGTGCATGAGAAACAGAAATTAAAACTGACCACAGTTAATAGGAACCTGCACAGGCTCATTTTATGGGCCTCACTGAGTGAAGTGCAAAGGGAAAACAGGCTGAGCGAAGAAGGAAAAATACAATTCTATTTTTTCAGAACATTTTAATAATGTCTAAAGTGCCAGGAAGAAGCATGTAAAAAGAATCATAAATTGTTGTTTTCTTGCCTTTGACCCATTAAGATTCTGTTAAATCCCCAGGGGGATTTTGGAGCTCTTTAACATGTTAATAATTCTCTAGTGTGCTTGTTGGAATATAACAGCCAAATGAGTATGTCCTATCAATAATGAATGGTATGCACATTGGGCTGAATCTTACCCATGGAGTATTATCCTCATCCAAGGAAAAAGGACAGGACAGTTGATTTCCAGAGTCATTCACAGTGACATAATATCCATTTTCCCTTGGTCCTTAATGTAGAATGATACCTGCCAGTAAGTCACAGAATTTCAGAGGTAAGAAATCATAATAGCCATTTAATACATTCTAGATCTGAAATAAAATTACCTCTACCAAACTGGATATCCAAATGTTCTCTCTTATCCTCCTGAGTGGGTGTTTTACCTCAGTCAAGATTCAGCCTAGGGAAAAAAAAACAAAAACAAAAAACGTGAACCATTCATTATGTGTAGATTATAACTATTCTATTGCTATTCCCTAACAGAAGACACTGGAGAACTATTAACATGCTGAGGAACAACAGATACATGATTGTCCAAACTTTGTGTGAAGATCTCTGAGGAGAGAAAACCTAGTATTTCTCAAGATAGTCCATTTTACTTTAATAGAGTCCTAATTATTAGAAATTCAAAACTTACCTCTTTGCCATATATATCCATTTTTCCTTAAAAACTCCAGCAGGGCAAAGAATGATCTTTAATCTGTAACTTTTTAGGGTTTGGAGTAATTGGAGTATTTATTTAAATATTTTTTTAGTTATTCTTATCCCATATGTTCTATGCATAGAAGTGATGTTCCTATATTCAATTTCCCAAGTCCTGCATTTCTAGCCTCCAAATTAATCTTAATGTTTGGCAATTGGAAAATTAAAGAAGATTTAGAGGTTAATTGTAGGAACTCCCTATTCCTAAAACATTATGTCTCTTAGATATAGATGTCTTCCAGGGATTGATACCATAGAGAAAATGATCAGTCAAAGCAATTACAACTAACAATGCTAACACTGAATGTTTAAAAGACCAGTATATATTTATTTGTTTGAACACCTCCTATGTATCCATAGCTACTCTGTAGTATACAATAGTATAACATAATATATTGTATTATAGTATACAGTATACAATAGTATGCAATAAAAGATGTAAAATTATAGCATGTTTTCTGTCTCCAGAGACTTTCAATCTGAGGACTGGCAGAGTTAATACAGAAGATAATGTACCAAAAAATAAGATGGATCAGTGATCTCCCTTGAATATTCCCTCCATGTATACAGATCTCAGTTCCCTCTTGCCTATCCCATCTTTTGTGACCAAGGCTTCCAACCAATGTCCTTTCTGACTTTTTGAATAATCAAGTAATTTAATGACAAATCCATGGAAGATGAAGTATTAAGAAAATCTCTGGGATGATTTGAATCTCTGTAAACTATAGTTCTGTAAGATCATAAGAATATAGATATTGAATTGGAAGGAGATGTTTGAAGCTGCCTGCTGAAACATATAGACTTCAGATTACATATGAAGAAAGGGAGTTATGGGCTCCTGTTGAAATGAGTCTAGCTAATGAGGGATCATTTAGTGTTTTTCTATAAATGACATTTCAAAGTTAATTCTTTAGTCTCTGCCTCCTTTCCCAAACTATTTTAGAATTGAGAGATCGATATGTCTAATTCTATTTTTCCCTGTGATTTAGGGCAAGACAGGAGATAATTGTCTGTAATAGAAAGGTCATTACTTACTTCATGTGGGTGTGGTTAACATTTAGGTCAAAGGAAAGAGCAGACTACTTCCTCTCCCCTGACAGTCCTCCTTTGCAGACATACAGAAGAAACACCTACAAAGGCAGAGGTAGTCAAATTCCCTGGCTTCCAGACTTCTTAAGCCATTAACTGAGTAGGGAAGAGGCAGCCAAATATATTGCAGCTGCATATTCCTGTCTCAGATGTTGGGAGAGCTTGGCCCATCTAGCTGAAGCACCAACTCTATGGCTGAATAATAGCAGGGATTGTATGTCTGCAACCCTACTCAGAGTAAGGGTGAGGCTCTCCCCAAAGGTATAAAATTGGCAGGACAAAATGAGGCTTGCTTAATTCCTACAGGTCAAGAAAGCAGGAACAAATGAAAAATAAAAGTAAATAAAACCTGGAAATTGAGAAGAGGAAGATCTAAGGCAAGAGTTTTAGAATAGTTGCTAGTGAGTAGCTTGTGCAAAGAAAAGATAAAATGGATCAATAGTTGAGCCTTGGAAGTAAAGGAGATATTGCTTCAAGCCCTAATTCCACCCCCATTTCCATCCCTCCACCCTTTTCATTCTTCCCTTCAATCACATGCATGCACTTTCAGATAAGGTCATCAAACTGTTGGTTTGCTTGTTTAATTTTGTGAGAGAGAAAGAGAGAGAGAGATTTCTTGAGTACAGGAATGACATGACTAGAACTATACATGTAAATTATTAGATTGATAGAGATATGAAGAATATAGTAAAGGGGCTGAGAGTCAAAAGTATTCTTGTCGAAATAACTTTACTACAATATATGTAGATGTAGATGTTGTCTCCCTTAATGGTATGTAAGCTGTTTAAGGGTTAAGATTATTTCATTTCATTCTATCTTTTTATTCCCAGTAAATAGAATTGTATTTAACTCTATCAGTCATTAGCTTTTAGGAAACCATATTAAAACATTATTTTTAAGACTAAAATTATATGATTATATCAATAATTTGAGAACAGAGCTTGATGATACCTTAAACCTTCATCACACTCACTTTTTTCATATTTAATTTTTCCTTTAGTTTTTATTTTCTAAATAATCTTTTTAAAAGTTCAAATTCTCAACCTTGGCCTAATTTGTCTCCATATATAATATTAACTCCGTAATCTGCTCTTTTAATGATTGACTAACTAATTCCATAGAAAGCCATAAACCCCATTTTTCTCTCATTTCCACTTTCTAATTCTCAATCCTGTGGAACAACTCACTATCCACTAAGTGATTTATCTGATCCTATCCACAGACTACTCAATGTCCTAGGAGAAAGTGATTTCATCCATCATAAATTTATATTGCTTAATCTTGGCTGTTTTATCTTTCCTGATTAATAACTTTCTAATTCACTCATTGATTCACTGTCTTCCTTCCTGAAGTAACAGTTTCCAAACTATTGCTCTCTGCTCAGACTCCTCACCTATCCTTAAAACAGAAAACTTACTATTCCAGGTCATTGAAAAGACTTAAGTAATATGACTGGAGATATTATAAAATTTAAAAATATATATTATTTAGAAAAGAACTACATATTTTATTTTTTAAAAACTGCCTGAAAAAAATGGAAAATAATCTGAAAGAAATCAAGCTGAGACTGAAACAATAAGTTTAAATGGATACATAATATTCATTGCAAAGATTATGTCATAAAAATATTAGAAGAGAAATATAAAATTTTCACAACTATAAATAGTAAGTAAATTCTAACCAAACAAGAGATAGTCAATTACAAAGAATGAAAATAAATCATTTTGATTTTATGAAGCTTAAAAATCATCTGCAGAAACAAAATTAATGAATCTAGAATAAAAAGTGAAGTAGTCAATAGAGAAAAAATCTTTTTATTAATTTTTTTTAGAGAGAGTTGGTGTTTTCAAAAATCAGGTAAATAAATTATATATGTGTATGTATATATATATATATATATATATATGTATATATATATAATACACACACATATATATATATACAGATATATAAATATTAATGTGTTTATATATATATATTATACACACATGCATACACACATACATATATGTTTATATGTGAATGTGTAATGCTGGATAAACTAAGTAAATATAGAGATTAGAGAGTTTTTAATATTTTATTTGGATTTCTGAGAGTGAGAGATTGTGCTGGGGGCATATTGCCCCCAGAGCTGATGTCTGAAAGATCCAGCAGCAAATGTGAGTTCTCAATGACATGTATCTGACTCTTAGCTCAGGTACATAAATGGGGGTGGAGTACAAAATCTGGTGAGTGAAAATCTCCAGGCAGGGGCTATCAATCCGGTCTGAGAGGTTGGGGGTAAGATCAAAAATTCTAACAAATTGGGAGGACTTAGGACATGTCAACTACAGCCAGGAAGTCTGAAACTTAGAGATACCAATTAGGTATCTGAGATAGGACATCTGGAGTTTTATCTTTTGGAGTGCCAGATCTCCACAGCCTTAATTATCTCAGTTCTAATGAGCAGTAAAGAAGAGTTTCAGCCAGGGAAACTGAAGCAGAACAAGTCAGGAAAACTGAGGCAAGACAATTTAGGAAAACTAAGGCAGAACAATTTAGGGAAACTGAGGCGGAAAATTTAAAGGATGCATGTGTGTGTATGAATATGTTTAAAAGCAAATTAAACATTGATGAATATATGCTAAAATTTATAACTTTGAGGTCAAAAATATTGCATATGATGAGAAAGAGTTCATGTACAAAGAAATCACAGTTATGCTCATATAAGGCTATGCTGTATATAATATAAAGAAGAAAAATTGTATGTAGTACTTGATATTCCACTTAGTAAAATATAAATGCATATAACAAAACAAAGCAAAATAAAATGAAACAAAACAACACAAAAAAGCAACTTACCTTCAAAACCAAGTGTAACTCTACAAAGGTAAATATATATATATATATATATATATATATATATATATATATATATATATATATATATATATATATATATATATATATATATATATATATATATTTTAATGGAATAAATGACTGTTAAATATTTCTGATGAAAAGCAAAATGCTAAATAGAAACTTTGAAGGATAAAAGCAAAAATGAAAGAGGAATCTAAAAAGTTAACTATATTTCACCAAATGGAAATATTAATGATGAAGAGCTTATGTTGTAAAACAAGAAGAGATGTGTTCCTTCAGAATTCTAATGTCTTCAAGAGTCATAGAGAATATCAATTAAAAGAAACTTGGTGCCTGAGGTGAATATGTTTTCTAGTTGGTTCTTAAGAGGCAAAAAAAGGGAGGGAGGGTAAAAGGAAGCACATTATGCAAAAAATAACAAAGAATGAAGATTTCAAACCCCCTCCCATTTCACAATGTTTACTTTTTTTTTTTTTTTTTTTTTGGAAAAGCATGTACGGAATACTATACATTATTTACTGAGGTTCTTAAAGACAAATCAACTCCAGATGAAGCCCCAAAGAGAGAGATGAGCTGGTCCCCATTTCACAAGGCTTTCTTGGAAGACTTCATAAACGATCTTGAAAGAGAAAAGAAAAATGGGAAAAGGAAATGAGATCTTTGCAAGAAGGGATGGGAAAAGCATATAACTCTACAAAATAGATTTGATGAAATGAAAAAAAAAAACAAACAAACATATAACTACTTACAAAACAGATATGAAAAAGATGCCAAATCATTGAAAAACAGACTTTGTGAAATGGAAAACTGCAATGAACAAAATTCAATTGGCAAAATACAAAAGGAGCTATCTTCCTATCTATTGTTCTATCTTCCTATTTTCCTTCCTTCCTCACTTCCTTCCTTCTTTTCTCCCATATTTTCTCCAGTTACATTTAAAACAATTACTTTTATTTGTTTTTAAGATTTTTGAGTACAAAATTCTCCTTCTAACTGCCATAAAAATGAGAATGTTCTAATGAGTTACTAGTATCATCCTCCCATGTAGGAATGTAAACAAATAAACCTTATTAATTCCATTATAATAACACTTTCCTGAACACTTCCTTATGCTTTTCCAGAGTCCTGTATTTAAAAATCAAATTTTCCATTCAGCTCTGGTCTTTTCATCATGAATTCTTGAAAATTCCTTGTTTCAAGGAATGACTACCTTTTCCTCTGAAAGTTTATACTCAGTTTTTCTAGGTAGGTGATTTCAATCCTACTTCCACAGCTCTCCAGAATATATTCCATGCTCTCTGGTCCTTTAATGTAGAAACTGTTAAATCTTGTGTTATCCTAACTGTGGTTCCACTATACTTGAGTTTTTTTTTTTTGTTTTTTTTTTTCCCCCTGGCTGTTTGCTATATTTTCTCTTTGACCTGGGAGTTCTTGAATTTCCTATAATTTCACTATAATATTCCTGGGAGTTTTCCTTTTGGGAGATCTTTCAGGAAGTGATTGCAGGATTCTTTCAATTTCTATTTTACCTTTTGATTCTAGAATAGCAGGATATTTTTCCTTGATAATTCCTTGAAAGATGATGTCAAAGCTCTTTTTTGGGTCATGACTTTCAGGTAGGCCAATAATTTTAAAATTATCTTTCCTAGATCTATTTTCCAGTTCAGTTGTTTTTCCAGTGAGATATTTCACATTTTTTCCTGTTTTCATTTTTATTTTGCTTTATTGTAACTTTATTTCTCATAAAGTCATTAGCTTCCATGAGCTCAATTCTATGTTTTAGGGAATTATTTTCCTAAGTGAGTTTTTGTACCTCCTTTTCCAATTGGTCAATTTTCCTTTTTAAGACATTCTTCTCTTCATTAGCTTTTTTGTATTTCCTTTTGCATCTTTCTCAATTCTTTCACTAGATATTCCTCTATCTGTCTTACTGATTTTCAAAATCCCTTGTAAACTTTTCTATGGCTTGAGCCCAATTCTTATTTTTTCTTGGAGACTTTGGAGATAAGAGTTTTGATTTTGTTGTCATTATCTAGCTGTGTGTTTTGATCTTCCTTGTCACCATAATAACTTTCAATGGTCAGAAACTTTTTTTTTTGTTTTGTTTTGTTTTCTGCTTGTTTTCCTAGCTTATTACTCTGCTTTTAACTCTTTGTTAAAGTAGGTTTCTGTTTCCAGGTTGGAGGGTGCTCTGTCTGAAGCTTCAGGGATTTTGTGCAGCTGTTTTCAGAAATTCTTATAGGAATCTTACCACAACCACTCTTTTCTGCCCTGGAATTGTTATTTGTGTCCCTGCCCCACAGTAGCTTTAAGATCTAGTGTGCTGGGGGGCTGGGACTTTGATGGCTGCACATCAGCCTTTGATCTCATTGCCATAGACCCTCTCCACTGACCTTTGGAGTTCTCCCTGGTGTCCCCAGGCTGAGAGATCCAGAAGCTTCCAGCATTGCTGCTGATTCAGAGGTTCTATCTCACTGATGCAAGAGTCTGGGGTTAGGTTTGGTTTTGTGTACTAGATTCCCACTTTGGTTCCACAGACTTTTTCTGCTGACCTTCCATGTCCTCTGTCTTTTCTGGGCTGAAAGGTCTGGAAGTCACCAGTTATTGCCACTTATTTAGAGATCAGGCCTAGGCTGAGGTTAAGACTGGGGCTAGGTGTGGGGCTGCTGGGATGTCCTGCACTGGGATTGCACACTGGATTACCACCCTACTGTCACAGATTTTTTATGCTAAGCTTCTAAATTATTTTCATCTGGAAAATGCTCTATTCCATGTTTTAGGGTATTTTGATCCCCTAAAATTTGCTTAGAGTCATTATTTAAAATAATTTGAATGGTATGTGGGAGATATTGGGCTTCTTTTTATTCTACCTTCTTGGCTTTTCCCACTCTAGACATCATTTTCAAATGTCTTCTATTCTTCCTTTGTTTAATTCTGTGCTATGTACCTTATTTTTTTTTTCCCTTCTTCTCTTCCCATCACTAATGTGTGTGTGTGTGTGTGTGTGTGTGTGTGTGTGCGCATGTGCGTGCATGTAGAACTGTACCATACACAGTTCTATTTATTCTCTGCATGTGAATAGCATCTTCCTTCATAGGTTCTTCATAGTTGATTTGAATATTTTTTGATACTCAAATGGCTTAGTCATTCAAAATTGTTCATAGAGCAATATTGCTGTTTCTGTGCACAATGTTCTTTTGATTCTTCTCATTTCACTGTCATGCAAGTCTTTTCATGTGTCTTTTATTAAATCAACCAGCTCGTCATTTCTTACAGGACAAAATTATTTCATTACAATTATTGATTTGGTTCACCGATTGATGGTGTAAGTTCAATTTCCAGTTTTTTATCACCACAGTTATTCTAAGTATTTTAAAACATATAAGTTTCTTTTCTTTTTTGTTTTTTCCTATGCACCTTAGGAAACAGGTCTAATAGTGGGATTTCTGAGTCAAAGACTAGACAGTTTCATAATTTTGGGGGCATAATTTCTTCAAAGTGGTTTAATTAATTTATAATTGAACAAGTTTTATCCCAATTAATGTCCTAATTTTTCCACATCTCTTCTAACATTTGTAGCTTTCTTTTATTATTTTACCCAATATGAGAGTTATAAGATGATATCTCAAAGTTGTTTTAATTTGTATTTCTCTAATGAATAGTGATTTAGAGAATGAATTTACATAGTTTTTATTTCTTCATTAAAACTTTCTGTTCAGCTCACTTAGTGGCACTCCAGAATTTTCTTACTCCAGAAGTCTTTTTTTTTTTTTTTTTTTTTTGGTAATAAATTTAATTATTTTTAATACACATTGCTTTATGGATCATATTGGAAGAAAAAAAAATCACAGTAAAAGGGAAAAAACCATGGAAGAAATAAAAAAGTAGAAAAAAAAAAAAGAAGTGAAATAGCATGTGTTGATTTATATTCAGTCTCCTTAGTTCTTTTCTATACAAATGCCATTTTTTGTCCTAAGTCTTTTGGGATTGTTTTGGATCACTGTACTACTGAGAACAACCAAGTCTTTCATAGTTGATCATCATACATTCTTGCTGTTGTATAGAATGTATTTCTGGTTCTGCTTGCTTCACTCAGCATCAGTTCATGTAAATATTTCAAGACGTTTCTATAATCAGCTTGTTTATTATTATTTATAGAACAATAATAATCCATTATCTTCAGCTACTACAATTTGTTCAGTCATTCCCCAATTAATGGATAGCCACTCCTTTTCCAATTCTTTTCAACCTCCAAAAGAGCTGCTACAAACATATTTTTTTTTTTTTAATATGGATCTTTTTTCTCCTTTATGATCTCTTTGGGATACAGACTCAAAAATGGCACTGCAGGTCAAAGGGTATCCATAGTTTTAGGGCCCTTTGGGCATAGTTCCAGATTGCTCTCCAGAATGGTTGGATCATTTCACAATTTCACCAACTATGTATTAGTGTCCCAGTTTTCCCATATCCCCTTCAACATTTGTTTTTATCTTTTTCTATCATCTTAGCCAATCTAAGAGGTCTGAGATGGTACCTTAGAGTTGTTTTAATTTGCATTTCTCTAATCAAGAGTGATTTAGAACATTTTTTTATATAACTCTAAATGTCTTTAATTTCATCATCTAAAAATTGTTCATATCCTTTGACCATCAATTGGGGAAAGCTCCAGAAGTTTTGATTGAAACATGTTATACAAGAACCATGGACTGGTGGAAGCCTTGTTGTGCTTATATGTAAAATGCCATTTGGAGAGTCTCCTTTTCTTTATCATAATAGTTTTTTTTGTTTTTTTTTGTTTTTGTTTTTGTTTTTTTTTTGTTGTTGTTGTTAACAGTATTGTAAATAATGAAATAAAGTATTCACAATTCTTGTCTATGGAAGCCATTTTCACAATGAGAAGCCTACTGAGAAGAAATCCAGAATGATGCCAGGGAACTAGTGAGAAAGATGCAGGGAATGTTGAAATACACCCATTTTCCCAGCTAATTGGAATGCTTTGCTGGTTAAGAAAGTAAAGTCACCATCTGTTCTTCCATCCTATGATTACAGTGTTTCTATTAATAAATAGTTCTCCTTTGGTTCAAATTTGAATCCTAAATTAAAGTTCTTTTACATTATCTTTAAGTTTTACTAATATCCTTGCAAATAGGAAAGAATATGGGAAACAGTTGAAAAGGTTGAGCAGGTATGGATAAAGTGGTGAACTACCTTACTAGGAGCAATGACAATCTCTGGAAGATCACAGATCCATTGAGATCTACACATCCAAAAGAGGAGGATCAAAGATAGGATTAGGATCTGGATCAATGGGAACTCACTTTAAACCTCATTATGACAATCATTACTAATCTGGTTCCTAATATTTTCTATGATTTCTTCCTTACAATATTTGAAGTGAGGGCTTGAAAATTCTTTTGCTAGACAGAGATTTGTATATAATTTTATTTATCACAATAGTATTTCTTCCACTGAAGTTCTCTAATGTATTACTCTGGTGTTTGATTGAACCAGGATTCATTGAATGCTATGAAAGTGAATTTTGGAAGGTTTTATTAAGTTTTAAGAAAAAAAAAAAAACTACAAGATTATAATTTATGTCTATAATGAGAGGATTAGATTTAATTAAGATAGTTTTATATGAGGTTGTCTTAGTCACAGCCACTCATGGAAATAATAAGGCAAACTGGAGTTAATATCAATAATATTGAGGTAAATACACCATTAAAATCATAGCTCTTTGAAATATGGAGAAAACATTACTAGATAATCATCTATGATCATGTCCTGCCTATGGCATCTCCCTTTATTACCTACTGCCTATCAATATTTTCAAATGGATATCTTGTAGATACTTCATTACATTAAAAAATACTATAACCCCGGTCCAAATCCCATTTATATGTGAGTCTCCCATTATTGGTGGAGATGAATACCCTATTGTATATGAGAATAAAGGTGGACTTGGTGAGAAAGCTTCATTTCTCAGTGAGTCACTCTGAGATTCTTCAAGGGAGAATCCCTTTTGAATCTCACTTTGGGATTCTTTTGGACCAGTCCTTTGGATTCTTCTTCAGTATTCTTCAAGCACTGAGTTGCTTTGGGCATGTTTTGACTTCTAGCTTTAAGAGAGAAATTGGAAGAGGCTAATTCCACTTTAGTTTGCCGAAGGGAAAGATTTAGAAGAAATGAAATGATCTGGCAGTCTCTGTCAATTCTTTATTACCAATTTGCCATATTAGAAACTTCAGGGAGTTTCTCCTTGAGTGAGATTCATAATCTTTCTCATTTTAGTCAAGTTACCTTATTCTGACTGAGAAAGCTCCTTTATTTTTCATTGTCTGGCATATATATTCTATATATTTTCCCATGATTTCTGTTTTATTATGATTTAGGTAAATGGATTTCTTTCCTATTAATTATGTAAATTTATTATGGAATTGAATGTAGGAAAGGAGGTAAAATCTTGGATATAGAGTTTGTGATCTCCATTTCTCCCTAAGAAATGACACAGCTATAAAAAGTCAGCTTGAATCTGATCATATATTGTTAGATGAAAAAATTCTTAGAGGGAACAAATAGATATAAATTTAGTCCAGTACTCCCTCTTTCTGAGGACAGCAGAATAGGAGCAGAATAACTCCTCTCTAGGCATGAATTTAAATCTTTCTTAGAGAATAGTTGGAAGAAGAATATAGAGATATCTATTCTGCCACCTATCAGGTCAAAAAACAACATGTTCCCTCACCAGCTGAACCTCACTACATATTTGGAAACTAATATTCTCCTTACAATATAAGAACTTATCTTTACTTCTCGTACCATCTCTTCTTCCTATTTCCTTATTTCTGTTGTCATCTTTGACTTATCCATTTCCAACCACTAAATTTCAAAGTTAATAACTTGTCAGATTCTGTCAATTCCTCCTGCAACATCTCTTGCATGAATCATTCAAAATAACCTTACTTTTAGTTTAGACCTTCATCACTCTCATATGAACTATCACAAGAGGTTCCTCATCTTGCCATGTCTTTCATCTCTTCAATCTATTCTCCATATAATTTCAAAATTGATATTCCCAAATTTTAGATCATATTCTTTTATTCCTTTATTTGAGAGAGTTCATTAACCCACCACCACTTTTAGAATCAAAATCCAAATACCTGTTGTTAATTGTTGTTGTTGTTGCTGTTGTTTTTTCTTAAAAACCTTTATACTGGGCCAAGATGGCAGAGAGGACACACACATCTATTTAAACTCCTTCTTGCTCTCAGAATACTTTATTTCATGACAAGGCCTCAGAATTAGTGCTTGACTGAAAAAAAAAAAAACCCCACAAATACATTACCAACAGAAGATAGCCTCGAAATTCACCAGAAAAGAAAAAAAAATGAGTTTTTGCTCTTAATCAGGGTTGGGTAGATCAAACACAGACTGAAAGCAGCCAGAAAGAGCTTGGCAGGCAGTGAAAATACAGAAGGCAGCTCACACTGAGCAGACCTGAGGGGGGTGGGTATGATCTCAGCTGTTTCTGCAGGGAGAACATTACCAAAGTGTGGCTACTTTGCCCGGACAGCAATCCAATAGATCAGCAGAGCTAGGGTCATTCGAAGACCTGGATACAGCCACCTGGAGTGACTCAGCATGCTCTCAGAGTCTCAGAGTACAGACACAGTGCAGCCATTGCTATCCTGGTAGTGCCTCACTGCTGTCCCCTACAGTCTGTACAGGAAGTTTGGTAATACCACCCAGCCCCCCCGCCCTCCCCAAAAAAAAGCAGACTGCATTTTTTTTGTTTTTGTTTTTTTTGTTAGTTTGTTTTCTTTAATTCTTCTTTGACAAAATGAGCAAAAAGTTAAAGTGCACTCTAACTATTGATAACTTCTATATGGATAGATAGCAGACTTCAAACCCTGAGGAGACTAAAAACAGACTGCATCTAGATGAATCCCCCAAGAGGGATATGATCTGGTCCTCAACACACAAGACTCTCATAGAAGAAATTAAAAAGGCTCTTACAAGAGAGCTAGAAGAAAAATGGGCAAAGGAAATGAAAGCTTGGCAAGATAGTCTGGATAAGTCATCATACTCATTTAAAGATAGAGTGGATAAAGAAATAAAATCCCTGAAAAACAGACTTAGTGAACTGGAAAAGGTAAACAATTCCAAGAAAACAGAATTAGTAAATTGGGAAAAGAAAATAGCTCTCTCAAAAACAAAATTGTAAAAATGGAAAGAAAAAATCCCATAGAACAAAATCACTCACTTAAAACCTCAATTGGACAATTAGAAAAAGAAATAAAAAATAATAAGTGAAGAAAATAATTCATTCAAAATCAGATTTGAACAAATGGAATTGAATAACACCAAGAATCAGTCAAACACCAAAAAATGAAACAATGGGAAAAAATGTCAAATACCTTCTTGGGAAAACAACAGACCTGGAAAATAGATTTAGGAGAGATAATCTGAAAATTATTGGACTTCCTGAAAACTATGATTAAAAAAAGAGCCTGGACACTATTTTCTAGGAAATTATCCAAGAGAACTGCCAAGATGTTATAAAAACAGAGGGTAAAATAGACATTGAAATAATTCATCAACCACCTACTTAAAAGGACCCTAGAATCAAACTTCAAGAAATATTGTGGCTAAATTCTAGAACTTGAATCAGACTAAGAACAAAGTACTACAAGCTACTAGAAAAACAAACAAACAAACAAACAAACAAAAAAAACAACAACAAACAATTCAAATATAGAGGAACCACAATAAGGATTACTCAGGATCTAGCAGCATCCACATTAAAGTATTGAAGGGCCTGGAATCTGATATTCAGAAAGGCTAAGGAACTTGGTATGCAGCCAAGAATTACTTACACAGCCAAAAAGGGAATTTTTTTTCCAGGGAAGAAGATGGACATTCAATGAAATAGGTGAATTTCATCTATTTCTGATGGGAAAAAAAAAAAAAAAAAGAACTAAACAAAAAGTTTGATCATCAAATATAGCACTCAAGAGAAACATAAAAAGGGAAAAAGAAATCTTGTGAACTATATTTTTTTTATAAAAATACATAAAGAACATATGTATAATTTGTTTCAGAAATTAGAGGTAAAAAGGGAATTGTACCAGAAAAAGGATAAAGTGGGGGTACCACATCTCATAAAGAGGCAAATGACACCTATTATATCTGAGGGAAAGATGGGAGGGGGATGAATAAAATGTGTATCACAATACAATTCATCAGGATTTATTTTTCAGAGAAAAATATTAGACACATTTGATTTATAGTGAAACTTCTCCCACCTCATTGAATAGTGGGAGGGGAAAAGTGAAAAGGAAGGAGTAAACAAAGTGGAAGGAAATACAGAAATTATGAGGAAAAAGGGGTAAAAAAGGGGGAGGAACTCTAAGGTGGGGGGAAGGAGAGAGATCCTAAAAAGGGAGAGTTGTGAGAGGCAAGTGGTGCTCACAAGTTTAATACTGGGGAGGGGAGTAAGGGGGAAGGAAAGGAGCAAAGCATAAGCAGGGGTTAAAAAGATGGCAAGTAATACAGAATTAGTAATTTTAACCATAAATGTGAATGGGATAAACTCACCCACAAAGAGGAATCAGTTAGAAGACTGCATTAAAAGCCAGAATCCTATAATATGTTGTTTACAGGAAACACACTTGAAAAAGGGTGATACATACAGAATAAAGGTAAAAGGCTGGACCAGAATCTACTATGCTTCAGGTAATGTCAAAAAAGCAGGGGTATCCATCCTTATCTCAGATCAAGCCAAAAAAAAATTGATCTAGTTAAAAGAGATAAGGAAGGGCACTATATCTTGCTAAAGGATAGCATAGATAATGAAGTATATCAATATTAAACATATATGCATCAAGTGCATAGCATCTAAATTCTTAAAAGACAAATTAAAAGAGCTTCAAGAAGAAATAGACAGCAAAACTATAATAGTGGGAGATTTCAATCTTGCACTCTCATAATTAGATAAATCAAACCACAAAATAAATAAGAAAGAAGTCAAAGAGGTAAATAGAACACTAAAAAAGTTAGGTATGATAGATCTTTGGAGAAACCTAAATGAAGACAGAAAGTAGTACACTTTTTTCTCAACAATTTATGGAACTTATACAAAAATTGACCATATATTAGGGCATAAAAACCTCAAATTCAAATGCAGAAAGGCAGAAATAGTAAATACTTTCTTTTCAGATCACAATGCAATAAAAGCTACATTCAACAAAAAGCTAGGGGACAATAGACCAAAATATAATTGGAAACTAAATAATCTCATACTAAAGAATGATTGGGTGAAACAGCAAATCATAGACATAATTAATAACTTAACTCAAGAAAATAACAATAATGAGACATCATATCAAAATGTGTGGGATGCAGCCAAAGTGATAAGGGGAAATTTTATATCTCTAGAGGCCTACTTGCATAAAATACAGAAAGAGAAGGTCAATGAATTGGGCTTGCAACTAAAAACGCTAGAAAAGGAACAAATTAAAACCTCTCAATCAAATACTTAACTTGAAATTATAAAAATAAAAGGAGATTAATAAAATTGAAAGTAAAAAAAAAAAAAGAAAAAGAAAAAGAAAAAAAAAACAACAAACGATTGAATTAATTAATAAAACTAAGAGTTGATCCTATGGGAAAAAAAAAAAAAACAACAAAATAGATAAAACCTTAGCAAATCTGATTTAAAAAAGGAAAGAGGAAAATCAATTTGTTAGTCTTAAAAATGAAAAGGGAGAACTTGCCACTAATGAAGAGGAAATTAGAGCAATAATTTGGAGTTACTTTGCCCAACTTTATGTCAATAAATTCTATAACTTAAATTAAATTGAATAATACCTTCAAAAATATAACTTACCCAGAGTACAGAGAAAAAAGTAAATTGGTTAAATAGCCCCACCTTAGAAAAAGAAATAGAACAAGCTATTAATCAACTCCCTAAGGAAAAATCCCCAGGACCAGATGAATTTACATATGAATTCTACCAAACATTTAAAGAACAATTAATTCCAATCCTATATAAACTATTTGAAAAAAAAAATTATTGAAGGAGTCCTACCAAATTCCTTTTATGACACAGACATAGTACTGATACCTAAACCAAGTAGGTTGAAAACAGAGAAAGAAAATTATAGACCAATCTCCCTAATGAATATTGATGCTAAAATCTTAAATAAAATATTAGCACAAAGATTACAGAAAATCATCCCCAGGATAATACACTATGACCAAGTAGGATTTATACCAGGAATTCAGGGCTGGTTCAATATTAAGAAAACTATTACCATAATTGACTATTTCAATAATCAATTAACAAAAAACATATGATCTTCCCAATAGATGCATAAAAAGCATTTGATAAAATTCAAAATTCATTCCTAATAAAAACATTTGAGAGTATAGGAATGGACTTTTCCTTAAAATATTCAGGAGCATGTATTTAAAACTGTCAATAAGCATCATATGCAATGGGGATAAACTGGAACCATTCCCAGTAAGTTCAGGAGTGAAACAAGGTTGCCCACTATCACCATTATTATTCAATATTATATTAGAAACTATAACTTCAGCAATATAAGTTGAGAAAGAGATTAAAGGAATTAGAGTAGGTAATGAGGAAACCAAATTGTCACTCTTTGCAGATGATATGATGGTATACTTAGAGAACCCCAGAGATTCTACTAAAAAGCTATTAGAAATAATTCACAACTTTAGCAAAGTTGCAGGATACAAAATATATTCATATAAATCTGTAACGTACTCTCCTGGAAGTTACAATTACTAGCTTAATAACCGGTAGCGCACTCAAGAACAACCACGTGTAATCTTAAAAGCCTTTATTATACCTACTCACATAATGCCCTAACTGATGCCCTGACTTGTTGGTTCCTGAGTGAACACCTGGTCAGAAGATCCATGTGTTCACTACCAAAACCCTTACCTCTTTTGGCTATCCATCTTGGCTTGGCCACCCAGGCTGGGAAGCCAAGGTGAAGAACGCCAGGTTAAAGAGGACTGCCTGCTGCCTGCAGTGGGCTTACATAGGGCCTGTGAGGTCACACACACAGCCAATCAGCAAGAGAGTCACCCATTACGAAGCTATCTCAATATGGCCAGGATCCCGCCCAAGGGCAGTCCTAATATCCACAGAAATTACTTCCGGGCCTCAATCTCCTGATGTGCTGTGGCACCCATTTAAAGGCCCCTTACATAAATCCTCAGCATTTTTATACATAACCAACAAAATCCAACAGCAAGAGACACAAAGAGAAATCCATTCAAATTAACTGTCAATAGCATAAAATATTTGGGAATCTATCTACCAAAGGAAAGTCAGGAATTATATGAGCAAAATTACAAAACACTTTCCACACAAATAAAGTCAGATTTAAATAATTGGAAAAATATTAAGTGCTCTTGGATAGGATGAGTGAATATAATAAAGATGACAATATTACTTAGACTAATCTATTTATTTAATGTTATACCAATCAGACTCCCAAGAAACTATTGTAATGGCCTAGGAAAAATAACAACAAAATTCATCTGGAAGAACAAAAGGTGAAGAATTTCAAGGAAATTAACGAAAAAAAAAAAAATCAAATGAAGGCAGTCTAGCTGTATCTGATCTAAAACTATATCATAAAGGAGCAATCACCAAAACCATTTGGTATTGGCTAAGAAATAAATTAGTTGATAAGTGGAATAGGGTAAGTTCACAGTACAAAATAGTCAATAACTATGGCAGTCTAGTGTTTGACAAATCCAAAGATCCCAACTTTTGGGGTAAGAATTCATTATTTGACAAAACTGCTGGGAAACTTGGAAATTAGTATGGCAGAAACTATGCATGGACCCACACTTAACACCATACTGCAAGTTAAGATCAAAATGGGTCCATGATTTAGGCATAAAGAAAGAGATTATAAATAAATTAGAGGAACATCGGATAGTTTACTTCTCAGACTTGTGGAAGAGGAAGGAATTTGTGACCAAAGAAGAACTAGAGATCATTATTTATCACTAAATAGAAAATTTTGAAAACTTCTGCTAACACTAACTCATAATGAAACTTTACTTGCTCCCTCCATTCAGTTATCCCTCCCTATTAATTGTATCTTTATAATTATTTCATATGATCTTTTTTATGTATAAATGTTTCTCCCCCTAAAAAATGAAGCAAATATTTTGACAGCAGAGCAGCTTTTTTATCTTTATACTCTAAAAACATACAATGCCTGACACATAGAAGGTATTTGGTATTTGTTGAATGATCAAATGTTAGTGTAATGGAATTTATCTTGTAATTGATATTCATTAAGTTACCATTGGAATTATGTTGGCTGGGAATACCTAAGAAGTTAATCAACTCTTAAACCCCATGCTCTGAGTGACTGATAATACTAAATTATTGGATGAAATACCTCATTCTCAGCCCTCGCTATATCACACTGCTTTACATCACAGTTGTTATATCAAAAATGTGTGCCTTTAAACTCTCATCTCTCTCTTCTCCATAAATTCTCTGTTTTGTTTCTTGGGGGTAAAAGAGAAAAAACAATTTTAATTTGCCCAGATTTGTGGTATACAGATTTTATGTAGGTTTTGGTTTAGCTTCATGAATAAAATTTTAAAAAACAAAACTTTCTGCTTATTCTTTAGCTTATCCCATATCTGGAATCATTCCATATTCAAAATTGAATATGAAGTGGCCTCGGTATTTGTTCCCACAAATATTCAAAAAAGAAACTCACTTTCAGGCCAATTTATGGTTGTTTCTTCATACAAAGCAGAGCTCTGTTGGAAATTTCTGATCAGAACCAGCTTTGCAAGCAAAGAGAACTCATTTCATTGAAAATAATTCCATGTTGCCATGTTTGACATCCATTTGCTTAATTTCTAGTAATTAAGTTCCTCTGGAGCAGCAAGAGGATTTCATGTCATCTAAAAATCCCAACTGCACCCATCATAGAAGACAAGTGATATCACTCAAATATACTCCATCTACTGAGATTCTACATAGTCTTAGAAGGAAAATGAAAAGAAGCCTTTGATTATAAGTTGTAGCCAATTTATTTACCTCTGACAAACAGGCCTTTAAAGCTTAAAAGCTTTCCTTTCCTCTTGGAGAGGCAAGTCCTCTGGCCTGAGCCTGAATGTGCTTGTAGGCTCATGATGCAGAAGAAGCATAAATTAGAAACAATTACACTGAACAGAACCAAGCCCAGCGGGGCATTCCTCCCTTTAAAGTGTAATGAGAAAAGGAAAAGGCAAAAAGCTGAGGAACGTTAGCTGCCCTCTATTCTAGGCTCATCCGCCTTTCATTTAGAACAGCCCATGGCTTTTCTCCCTAAGAGAGGGTTAGGTGAGGTCCTGTTTGAAGCTGTGCCCATTGGGGGAAGGGAGAAATGACTCAATAATCTCATCTATACAATAGTAAAACTTTCCTGAGCAAGAGGAACCATGTTTGAACTTGGCAAGGCTAGCAGTGTTATGGCATGATTCAGGCTTAGAAAGTCAATCTGACTTTTATAGTCTGAGTAATAATACCCCATAGGGATCCACTAAGTGTGTGGGTGTCCAGAATTTTCTACTGAGGCTGAGAATTGGAATACAGATAGCAAGAGTAACCATCTTGCCTTGAAAGATATATGGTAACCCTGGATACCCCAGGATAATCAGGATAAATAAAACGATAGAGGGCTACTGGACAGAAGATGAAACTGGAAATACTTTTGCTAGGATTGTACAAATAACTTTTCGTCATTGTTTTTTCATAAGAATAAGGAGGAGTTGGGTTCTCTTTCCTCCTACCTAAGTATCTTTCATAGTGTTAGAATAAAATGAAATAATAATTGGGAATGTTATTGAAAATGCATGATCAAATTATACATGGCAAAAAGAAGACTATACAACAATCCTGATAGATGTGGCTCTCTTCAACAATAAGATGATTAAAACCAATTCCAATTATTCAGTGATGAAGAGAGCCATCTACACCCAGAGAACTGTGTGGACCAAAACACAGCATTCTCACTCTTTCTGTTGTTGTTTGTTTGCATTTTTCTCATTTTTTTTCTTTATTCTTGATCCAATTTTTCTTGTGCAGCAAGATAACTCTATAAATATGTATACATATATTGGACTTAACATATATTTTAACATATTTAATATGTATTGGACTACCTGCCATCTAGGGATGGGGGGTAGGGGGAAGGAGGAGATAATTGGAAGCAGAAGGCTTTGTAAAGATCAATGTTAAAAAATTACCCTTTCATATGTTTTGTAAATAAAAAGCTTTAATAAATACAAAAATAAATACAAAAAAAATTTCCTTTTTATCAAGATCAATACATGATACTTATTTTTTTTAATATTTTAGAGGTCATTTATTTTCTACCTTTATAGGTAGATTCCTACACCTCTATGATTTGGTGCAGCATTCAGGAGTGCTATTTGTGATCAGCATGGTAATGAATATAGATTTGAATCTTCTCTATAGATTTAAATTATATATGAATATATATAAAATCCTTCATTAGGCTGGTATTTGAAGACATAGCAAATGTATTTTTGGTATAAATACGTGTGTGTGTGTGTGTGTGTGTGTGTGTGTGTGTGTGTGTGTGTGTTGTGTGTGTCTGTGGTTGGGTGGAATGGGATGAGCTGATGATATAAGTATAATGAGACCCCATGGAAGTCTGAGGAAATGAAGGAGACCCTTCTTAGAGTATACAAGATTTTGTTATTTGTATATGAATTTGTTAGTATTGGGTTGGTGGGAAAAAGGAATTAAATAAAATTATTTATCAAAGCTACCAAGTCCAACCATAAATGTACAAAACTATGTGATTCAGAGTATCTTGAATTTATTTTATATATATTTTCTATAGTTCACTGTGTTGTATCATCAGTTCCTAGAACAACCCAGTGTCAGTAGACAAACAGACTTAGTCCTTACTTACATAAATCTCTCCCCAATCTATAGCCTTCTGTCCATACTTTTTTTTTTTTTTCCTATAGGGAAGGATAAATTACACAACATAGCTTATTAAGAAAACTAAATTCAATAATTCACCATGAACTTCAAACTATTTGATAGAATGATTTACATTGTATAAGTGATTATTACCAAATACAAAACTGCAAAATCATGGGATTAGAAGATACCATGAGGTCCTTCTAGTCCAACTTATATCTGAAAAAGAATATCTCTTATAATTTCCAAAATGTCCAACAAGTCTCAGCTTAAAGAACTTCATTTGAGTTAGAACTCACCATTCCTATTCTTGATAAACTTGAATTTATTTGCTCTTTGTAACTTCTCAAAAATCCTAATTTTGTTCTGAGGCCAAGCAAAACAAACCTTCTTGCCAGAGGAGAGCCTTTTAAATATTTAAAGTCATTTATCATATTTCCCTCTATTCAAACCTCTTCAAAATGATCTCTTAGGGAATAAAGAATGAATATAACTATAAACAAAAAGCCCATACGTTTTCAGAAATCCATCTCTATAAGACATTCAGCTCCATAATTTAAGACTTTCCATAATCAGAGTAGCTTTTTCTTTCCAATCTTACCTCTTATTATATTCCCCCACATCTATGTTCTAGGAAACCTGGTTCCTCTTTGTCCCAACTCAGTTAATTATTCTGTTTCATATCCATGCAAGTCAATTCAATTCATTGCCCATTTATTAATGTCATTGCTTCTAATCTTTGACCACTGTTTCCAATGGTCAAAATGTTTTGCCCTCTCATCATCACCTACTAAATTTCTAGTCTTCTGTTAAAGTTCAAATCAGATGCTATCTCATTTATAAATCAAATGATTTTTATTTGAAACATTTTTTTGGTACATGATTCTGAGCTAATACTTAATTTTTCAGCCTCAATTTCTGTATATCTTTAATTAGGATGAAATCTCTATCTGTAGCATGTATTTTATTTTAGAGTAATTTAATCAGTTTATTAATAAGGCCAGCAGATTTTTAGTAAAAGGATGGTGATTGGCCTTCTCTCTTAGTCCAAAGGCAATCATGGCAATAGATTCACAGTTAGATTCTCTTCTAACAAGAGGCTGATGCCACTCCATCATCATATCACTGGTATACAGGGAACATATCAGTATACCACACTACTTCCAGCTCTACTTGATTGTTCCCAGCTTTGAGTTATCTAATCAAAAGGATCTGAGTCCACCCAAACTCAAATAGAACAAAATGAGTTTCCAAGCCTTAGATTAAATTCCTTTATTCCTTTAAAGGTGTGGGTCTAATCAAGATCAAGTAAAGTTAAAGCAATTTCTTTTTCAGTAATGTCCTTCAGTTTGAAGGTTTAATCTCTCCCCAAATTATTTGTTATTAATAATTTCTCATGTTCTTCCATTTGATTCTATTCGAAGATGTGGTCTACCCAATGAATCACTGATAAGACAAATTCAATTAGTCAAGGATTTTTAACTATGGAACTTAATGAGAGGAGAAAATATGAGAGGGAAAAAAGAGGGACTATTACTTAACAAAATCAAAAAGGACCATCCTCTTTGATAAGCAGGTATTATAGATAAGACACACTAAAGGAAAAAGTAAATAGCAAAATAAAATTAGCAGATGTTTCTCTGTTCCTCTGGAAACATCTGATGCAGTCTTGTGGTTTGGGTGCAGGCTCAAAACAGTTTTTCTCCAGCTCAGGTCACTTGTAGAATTTTTCTTCTCTACTAAAATTTTCCTACAAAAGACATATTTTCCTTAACATTGGTAAATATATTTTATTTTTTTCCAATTACATATAACAATAGTTTTGAACACTCATTTTTAAAAAGTTGTGAGTTTAAATTTTTTTCCTCCCTCCTTCCCAACCCTTTATCCCAAGAAAGCAAGCAATCAATTTGATATAGTTACATGTTTGTAATCAGGTAATCATATTCCCACATTAGTCATGTCTTGAAAGAAGAAACTGAACAAAAGGAAAAGTCACAACTTCCTGCTCAAAAAAAAATGGCAATAACAATAACAAAAGTGAAAACAGGTTTCCTTGATCTGTATTCAGAGCCCATAGTTCTTTCTCTCAAAGTGGCTAGCATTATTCATCATTGGAATTGTCTTAGATCATTGTATTGCTGCAAAGAGCTGTCAATCAAGCTTATTTTTGTACAACAGTGCTGCTATTGTGTACAATGTTCTCTTGACTTTGCTCACTTCACTCAGTATCAGTTCATGTAAGTTTCCAAGTTTTTCCTGAAATCTCCCTGATGATCAGTTCTTATAGATCAATATTATTCCATTATATTCATAAAGCACAATTCACTTAGCCATTCCCAATCGATGAGCATTCACTCAATTTTCAATTATTTGTCATCACAATAAAAGTTACTATAAACATTTTTGTACATGTAAGTTCTTTGCCCTTTTTAATGAGTAATATTGCTGGTTCAAAGGGCATGCACAGTTTTATAACCCTTTGGACATAGTTCCAAATTATTCTCCAGAATTGTTGGATTAGTTCACACCAACAAATCATTAGTGTTCCAATTTTCCCACATCTTCTCCAACATTTATAATTGTCCTTTTCTTTCATCTTAGCCAATCTGATACATGTGAGATAGTTTCTCAGAGACGGTTTAATTAGCATTTCTCTAATCAATAATGATTTAGAGCATTCTTTCATGGGACTCTAGATAACTTTAATTTCTTCATTTGAAAACTACCTGTACATATCCTTTACCATTTCTTAATTGGGTAATGATTTGTATTCTCATAAATTTAACTCAGTTCTCTATATGTTTAAGAAATGAGGCTTTTATCAGAAACACTGGCCATAAAAATTGCTTCCCATCTTTCTGCTTTACTTTTTTTTTTTTTTTCCTCTGAGGCTGGGGTTAAATAACTTGCCCAGAGTCACACAGCTAGGAAGTGTTAAGTGTCTGAGACCAGATTTGAACTCTGGTCCTCCTGAATTCAGGGCTGGTCCTTTATCCACTGCACCACCTATCTTTCCCTCTGCTTTACTTTTAATGGTGGTTGCATTGGTTCTGTTTGTGCAAAATATTTTCAACTAGAAATAATCATAATTATCCATTTTGCATTTCATAACGTTCTCTATCACTTTTTGGTTATAAATTTTTTCCCTCTCCATACACCTGACAGATATTCCTTCCTCTCCTAATTTGCTTATGGCTTTATTTATTTATTTTTTTATATCTAAACCATGTGACCATTTTGACTTTATCTTGATATATATTGTGTAATGTGGATCTGTGGCTAGTTTCAGCCACAATATTTCCAATTTTCCCCAGTTTTTGCAAAATATTGAGTTCCTATTCTAGAATTTCGAGTCAATGAGTTCGTTAAACAGTAGAACACTATAACCATTTGCTTCTGTTTGTATATATAATCTATTCCACTGATTCACCACTCTATTTTAAAGCCAGTACCAAATAATTTGATGATTGCAACTTTATGACAGTTTTAGATCTCATGCAGCTGGGCCACTTTTCTTTGCATTATTAAAAAAATAATAATAATTCTATTGATATTCTTGAACTTTAGTTCTTCTAAATAAATTTTGATGTTATTTTTTCTAGTTTTATAAGATGATTTTTGATAGTATGATTAGTATGACACTGAATAAGTAAATTCATTTAGGTCAAATAGTCATTTTTAAATTATATTACCTCAGCCTACTCATGAGCAATTAAGATTTTACTAGTTGTTTAGATCTGACTTTATTTGTGTGAAGAGTGTTTTATAATTGTCTTCACATAGTTTATGAGTTTGTTTTGGCAGGTGGCTTCCCAAATATTTTCTATTTTTATTTTAAATGGGATTTCTTTTTATATCTGTTGCTGCTGGGCTTTGTTGGTAACATATAGAAATGCTGAAGATTTATGTGGATTTATTTTATCTCCTGCAATTTTGCTAGTTGTTTGTTATTTCGAGTAGTTTTTGTTGATTCTCTAAAATTCTCTAAGTATACTATCATATTATTCATAAGAGTGATAGTTTTGTTTCCTCATTGCCTACTCTAATAACTTATATTTATTTTTCTTTTCTTATTGCTAAGCTTACAGGTGAGTAGTACAATATTGAATAATAGTGATGATAATGGTCCTTCTTCTTTCATTCCTGATCTAATATTTTTGTTAGTTTTCCTATAGATATGTTCAATTATGCTGACAGTTTTGCTAAATTGAACCAACCTTGGTTTCCTGATATAAAACCCACCTTGTTATGTTGCATTATCCTCATGATAAATTGCTGTAATCTCCTTGCTCATATTATATGTTAAAATTTTATGCTAATACTCATTAGGGGAATTGGTCTATGATTTTCTTTCTCTGCTTTGGCTCTTCTTCATTTATTTTATTGGACATATCTGTGTAATAAAATAAATTTGGTAGTACCTTTTTTGTTTTTCCAAATGGTTTATATAGTATTGGAATTAATTGTTCTTTAAATGTTTGGTAGAATTTACTAATAAATCCATCTCCCACTGAAGATCTTTTCTTAGGGAGTTCACTAATCCCTTTTTCAGATTTTTTTTTCCTAAAATTTACATTTTTGTTTTTCTGTTAACCTGGGCAATTTACATTTTTGTATACATCTGTTTATTTCAATTAGATTATCACATTTATTGGTATTGCAGGAAAAAATAGTTCCCAGGCATTGCTTTAATTTCTGTACATTATTGAATTCATCCTTTTCATTTTTGATACTGGTAATTTGGCTTTTTTTTTTTTTTTTTTTTTTTTAGACTTTATTTATTTATTTAATATTTTCCATGGTTATATTTAAAACATTTTTTTTTACATTTGTTTTTAAAATTTTGGAGTTTTAGCTTCTCTCATATCCACCTACAATTAAGAAACCACATCAAAACAATTCTATAAAAATCAAATTGCAAAAGAAAATATACATCTCCCACCCAAAAGAAAAATAAAAATTGTCAAGAAAAATTAAGTTAAAAAGAAAGGGAGAGAGATAAATAGAGAATGCTTCAATCTGTATTCAGACAAAATATCAGTTCCTTCTCTGGGTATGGATAGGATGTTTCATCATAAATCTTTCAGGGTAGTTGTGCATGATTGTTTTACAGAGAATAACAAAATCTTTTTGGCTGATTATCCCAGAAAATTGTTATTACTTTATATATACTACATTATAATTTACTTTGTTCATGGAGGACTTTCTAGGATTTTTTTTTTTTCCTTAGAGCATCCTGTTCAATATTTTTCAGAAACAATAGTATTATATCACAAACACAACACTTCAGTTTATTGAGTCATTCCACAATTGATGGGCATTCCCTCAATTTCTAAATGTTTTGTTCTTAGAAGAGAGCTGCTATATATATTTTTTTGGTATGTATACATCGTTTTCCTTTTTGTTTCATTTTTTCCCCCAAATCTCTTTTGGTATTCATGCCTCATAATGGTGATGTTAGATCAAAGAATATGGATGAATTCGTAACCCTTTGGGCATAGATTATAATGTCTTTTGATCATTTATTAATTAAGGCATGGCTCATCATTTTTTCTTCTTTTTTTATTAAAGCTTTTTAATTTTCAAAAGATGTGCATGGATAATTTTTCAACATTAATCCTTGCAAGATCTTGTGTTCCCCCTTCTCTCCATCCCCTACCCTAGACAGCAAGTAATCCAATATATGTTAAACATGGTAAAATATATGTTAAATCCAATATATAAATACATATTTATACAATTATCTTGCTGCACAAGAAAAAAAAAACAGGTCAAAAAAGGGAAAAAATGAGAAAGAAAATAAAATGCAAGCAAACAACAACAAAAATAATGAAAATGCTATGATGTGACCCACCATTAGTTTTCACAGTTCTCTCTCTGGGTGTAGGTGACTCTCTTCATTACAAGATTATTGGAACTGTGCCTGAATAATCTCTGTGGAAAAGAGCCATGTTCACCAGAATTGATCCTCATATATCTTGTTGTTGCTGTGTACAATGACTCCTGGTTCTGTTCATTTCACTTAGCATCAATTCATGTAAGTCTCTCTAGGCCTCTCTGAAATGGTCCTGCTGATCATTTCTTATAGAACAATAATATACCATAATGTTCATATACCATAACTCATTCATCCATTCTCCAACTGATGGGCATCCATTCAGTTTACAGTTTCTTGCCACTACAAAAAGGGATGTCACAAACAATTTTTTGCACACGTGGGTCCCTTTCCCTTCTTTAACATCTCTCTGAGATATGTCCAGTAGAAACAGTGCTGGATCAAAGGGTATATGCAGTTTGATAGGCCTTTGGGCATAGTTCCAAATTGCTCTCCTGAATGGTTGGATTAGTTCACAACTCCACAAATAATGTGTTAGTATTCCAGTTTTCCATATCCCCTTAAACATTTGTCATTGTTTCTTTCTGTCATCTTAGCCAATCTGAGAGGTGTATAGTGGTACCTCAGTGTTGTCTTAATTTGAATTTCTCTGATCAATAATGATTTAGAGCACCTTTTTATAGGACTAGAAATGGTTGACTTTCTTCATCTGAAAATTGTTCATATACTTTGACCATTATCAATTGGAGAATGGATTGAATTCTTATAAATTTGAGTCAATTCTCTATATGTTTTAGAAATGAGGTCTTTATCAGATTCTTTGAATGTAAAAATGTTTTCCCAGTTTATTGCTTCCCTTCTAATCTTGTCTGCATTAGTTTTGTTTGCACAAAAACTTTTTAACTTAACATATATCAAAATTAAATATTTTGTGTTCTGTAATGTTCTTGTGCCAAAATATAGTGTTCTCATTTGGTTTTCTAGAGGTCTTTGAGCATCCTTCTTTTTAGTAGAATAATCACCACAAGAATAGTCAGATGTTAAAGTCCAAAATTCTTTATTGTCTCCTTCACCTGGTGCTCAGCCAGCTTTCTCGTGGCCTTCAGAGGGGACTTGGTTTCAGTGGAGAAAATGCGGGACAGGCCAGCTACCACAAGACTAATGAAGATGGAAATGAATCTCTCTCCTTGGCTCCAAGAGCTTGAGCTTCTGCCTCTAGTCTGCTTGTCTTCTCTCTCTCTCTGAGTCTGGCTGAGTTTTTCCCAGTTTATATTCTCTCTTATCGTAGGTGTGAATCTTATAGAACTATATTAAGTACTAAATACATGTACTGAACTAGAGAACTATTACACACCATGCTAAACTAGATAACCATTGTATTTATCAATTACATTGACTTGACACCTTGTAAGAATCCTTGTTTTAAGTACAAGAGTTCTGGCCCATAACAGTGTTCAATAATGATTTCCAGTTTTTCTTTGGCCACATATTCCTTCTTTCTCCACAGATCTGAGAGGTAAACTATACTTTGTCCATCTAAGTTGCTTATTTACAATGTCACTCTTTGTATCTAAATCATGAACCCATTTCAACCTTATCTTGGTATATGGTGTTAGGTGTGGGTCAATGCCTAGTTTCTGCCATACTAGTTTCTAATTTTCCCAGCATTTTTTGTCAAATAGTGATCTTTTATCCCAAAAGCTGGGATTTGGGGGTTTGTCAAACACTAGATTACTATAGTCAATGAATATTTTGTCCTGTGAACCTAATCTATTCCACTGATTGACTACTCAATTTCTTAGCCAGTAACAAGTGATTTTTTTTTTTTTTTTAATAAAAGCTGATTTGTAATATAGTTTTAGATCTGACACAGCTAGGCCAATTTCATTTGCATTTTTTCATTAATTCCCTTGAAATTCTTGACCTTTTGTTTTTC
This sequence comes from Sminthopsis crassicaudata, assembly GCF_048593235.1. Lineage (NCBI taxonomy): Eukaryota > Metazoa > Chordata > Mammalia > Dasyuromorphia > Dasyuridae > Sminthopsis > Sminthopsis crassicaudata. The sequence goes on along the minus strand of NC_133618.1, from coordinate 174,867,721 downwards.
CAGATGAACTTTGTTGTTACTTTTTCTAGATGTGTAAAATAATTCTTGGGAGTTTGATTGGCACAGCACTGAATAAGTAGATTGATTTAGGTAGTGCCTTTTTTATCATATTAACTCGACCTACCCATGAACATTTGATATTTTCCCATTTGATTAGATCTGACTTCATTTGGGTGTAAAGTATTTTGTAGTTGTGTTCATAGATTTCCTGACTTAGTCTTGGCAGGTAGACTCCAAAAAGTTTTATGTTATCAACAGTTATTTTAAATAGAATTTCTCTTTGTATCTCTTGCTATTGGATTTTGTTGTTAATACAGAAAAATGTTGATGATTTATGTGTGTTTATTTTGTATCCTGCAACTTTGCTAAAGTTGTGAATTGTTTCTAGTAGTATTTAAATTGATTCTCTAGATTCTTTAAGCATATCATCATATAAACTGCAGAGTGATAATTTGGTTTCCTCATTACCTACTCTAATTCCTCTAATCTCTTTCTCAACTTTTATTGCTAAAGTTAGAGTTTCTAATACAATATTGCATAGTAATGGTGATAACAGGCATTCTTGTTTCACCCCTGATCTTATTAGGAATGGTTCTAGTTTAATCCTATTACCTATGATGCTTGTTGATGGGTTTAAATAGCATGGCTCTTATTATTTATAAATTTGACTCAATTCCCTCTATGTTTGAGAAATAAGGCCTTATGAGAAAAACAGGCTTCAAAAAATTTTTTTTAACAATTACTATTGCTAATTGTTTTTCACCCCATTCTATTCTCTCTCTCTTGTCCCTCTCCAAAAGTGTTTTTCTACTGAGCATTCTTTATTCCAATATGCCCTCTCTTTTATCACCCTCTCCTCTTTCCATATTCCATATTATTCCTATTTTCCTGCAAGGTAAGATACATTTCTATATCCCTACTGAGTATATATGCTATTTCCTCTTTGAGCCATTTCGTTCACTCTCTTACCCTGTCCTTCCTCTCTTCTTCTCCTCTGTAAAAACTTTTTCTTGCCTATTTTTATGGCAGATAATTCGAACCATTCCACTTCTTTCTATCCTTTTCTCCAAGTACATTCCTCTCTCAGCTGTTAATTCCATCATTAAAAAAAAAAAAAAAAAAAAAAAAAAAAAAAGATATTATCCCTTCATATTCAACTCACACTTGTGCCCTGTTCTAATGAGTTACTCCCATGTAGGAATGTAAACAGATAAGTCTTATTAATTACCTTGTGATATCACTTTCCTGAACATCTTGTTATGCTTCTCCAGAGTTCTGTATTTAAAATCAAATTTTCCATTCAGCTCTTGCCTTTTCATCATAAATGCTTGAAAATCCCTTGTTTCAAGGAATGACCACCTTTTTATATTCAGTTTTTTCTAGGTAGGTGATTTCAATGCTAGTTCCATTTCTCTCCAGAATATATTTCAAGCCCTCTGCCCTTTAACATAGAAACTGCTAAATCTTGTGCTATCCTGACTATGATTCCACTGTACTTGAATTGTTTCTTTCTGGATGCTTACAATATTTTCTCCTTGACTTGAGAGTTCTTTAATTTGACTATAATATTCCTGGGAGTTTTAATTTGGGGAGATCTTTCAGAAGGTGATTGCTGGATTCTTTCAATTTCTATGTTACTCTTGCTTCTAGAATAGCAGGATATTTTCCCTTGATAATTCCTTGTAAGATATGTCCAAGGTCTTTTTTTTTTTTTTTTTTTTTTTTTTTTTGATCATGACTTTCAGGTAGACCAATAATTTTTAAATTATCTCTCCTGAATCTATTTTCCAGGTCAGTTGTTTTTCCAGTGAGATATTTCAATTTTTTTTCCTATTTTTTTCTTTTTTTTTTTGTTTTGCTTTATTGTATCTTGATTTTTCATAAAGTTATTAGCTTCCATGAGCTCAATCCTATGTTTTAGGGAATTATTTTCCTCAGTGAGCTTTTGTACTTCCTTTTCCTATTGGCCAATTTCACATTTTAAGGCATTCTTCTCCTAATTAGCTTTTTGTATTTCATTTAGTACCTTTCTCAATTATTTCACTAGATATTCCTCTATTTCTCTTACATGATTTTCAAAGTTCCTTTTAAACTTTTCCATGGCTTGAGCCTAATTCTTATTTTTTCTTGGAGACTTTAGAGATAAGAGCTTTGACTTTGTTGTCTTTGTCTGAGTGTGTATTTTGAACTTCCTTGTCACCATAATAACTTTCAATAGTCAAAATATTTTTTCCTGCTCATTTTCCTAGCTTATTACTCTGCTTTTAACTCTTTGTTAAAGTAGATTTCTGTTTCCAGGCTGGAGAGTGCACTGTCTGAAGCTTCAGGGGTTTTGTGCAGCTGTTTTCAGAATCCTTATAGGAATCTGACCATACCACTCTTTTCTGAATTGTTAGTTGTGTTCCTGCCCCACAGTAGCTGTAAGATCTAGTGTGCTGGGGGGCTGGGGCTCTGATGGCTGCACACCAGACTTTGATCTCATTGCCACAGACCCTCTCCACTGATCTTTGGAGTTCTCCTTGGTGTTCCTAGGCGGAGAAATCCAGAAGTTTTCATTTTGGGAGATTTTGGGGAGAGCTGTATCAGCTGAATCAGCATATCTGATTCAGAGGTTCTACCTCACTGATGCAGGGGTCTGTGGTTTTGTGCATTAGGTTCCCACTTAGTTCCACAGACTTTTTATGCTGACCTTCCAAATAATCTTTGTCTTCTCTGGGCTCTAAGGTCTGGAAGCCACCAGTACTGCTCTTGATTCAGAGGTCAGGCCTAGGCTGGGGATAGGCTTGGGCTGGGACTGAGATTGCTGGCATGTCCTGTACTGGGACTATATATTGGATTCCCCCCCTAGTATCACAGGCCATTTCTACTGAGTTTTTAAGTTGTCATCATTTGGAAAATGTTCTACTTTGTCTTTTTATATGTTCTGATGCTCTAAAATTTGTTTAGTATCATTATTTAAAGGAATTTGGAGCAGTTGGCAGAGAGGGTGGTCAAATTCCTGACTTTACTCTGACATCTTGGCTCTAAAATACATATGGCTTTCTTTGTAAAAAAAAATCCAACTTAAACTTTTATCTATTTTGTTGTTGTTGTTGTTTTTAATAAAATCAATTCTTAGTTTTATTTATTAATTCAATAGCTTTCTTACTTCCCAACTGATTAATTTCTTCTTGAATTTTTAGACTTTCTAATTTGGTATTCAATTAGCAATTTTTAATTTGTTTTTTTTTAATTTTTAAATTATACATCCAGTTTATTGATTTATTCTCTTTTTCTTTTATTCATGTAAGCATTTAGATATATAAAATGTCTGCTATCTATTGCTTTGGCTACTTCCCATTGATTTTGGTATGTTGTCTCATTATTGTCATGCTCTTGGATGAAATTATTGATTGTTTCCATGATTTGTGGTTTGATCTACTCATTCTTTAGTATTAAATTATTTAGCTTCCAATTAAGTTGTAATTGGCATTTGCTTGGCCCTTTATTAAATGTATTTTTAGCATCATCATCTGAAAATGATGTATTTAATATTTCTGCTTTTCTGTATTTGTTTGTGAAGCTTTAATGCCCTAATGCATGATCAGATTTTGTGTAGGTGTCATGTACCACTGAAAAAAAGTTGTATTCTTTCCTATCACCATTCAATTTTCTTTAGGGGTCTCTCATATTTAACATATTCACCTCCTTAATTTTTTCTTTATTTCATGATTAGATTTATTTAGCTATAAAAGGGGAAAGCTGAGGTCACCACTTGCATAGTGTTGATCTATTTTTTCCTGATTTCTTGATGTTTCATAAAGTCATTAGTTTCCTGTTGTCCTGTATCGTGCTGTTGTCTCCAGAAGCTGCCTATCACTCTCTGAGAGGAGATCTGCTGTGTCAACTCAAATCTCTCAGACAGATTCTTCTTCCTGTAGAAAGCCGACTTCCCTTCCTGCAGAGAGCTGCCTCAAGTCTGTCTAGAGCAGAGACTGACTATCTCTGGAGTGCTGCCCTCTTTATCTTCCCAGAGAATGGGCATGGGATAATGCAAGGGCTTCTGGGAAGAATTACTTCAACCAATGAGCTTGCTTCTCCTAAGCATGCAAGGTCTTCCCCAGGAAAGGAGAGAACTAGAGAATTGTCAAGTACCTACTTAGCACTTAGTAAAAACCTAATATCTCATTATATCATTAGCACTTAGTAAGAACCTAACATCTCCCCCTGTCTTTTGATTTAGAACATGGGGTGGTCATGACCTTGAAACATAAATCCATCAATAGGGGAGGCATTACACATAATTACATAGATTACATAAACACATAGTAACATAGTAACATAACACATGCTAGAAGTATGTAACAAATAACATGATTAAATAATCATAAATTGAGAATTTATAAATGTCCATAAGTCCATTGTCCATTAGTCTCATCTTGTGTTAGGAAATCAATTGATTCCTGCTGGTTTTTAAAGTTCTTTAACAGTCTGCTTATTAGCCATGCTCTTTCAATGTCAGATGTTTCTTAGATGTTCTCCTTTGTTTTGAGGGCTTTTTCTTTTTCTGTCTCTCTCTGATGGACAAGGTGAATATGACTCGTTGGTACCCATCTGATTTCCTTCTCCATCTGAAGAAATACAAGCAAACCCTCTCCCCCAGGCAGTTAACCTATCTGGTTTCCTTCTATTTACTGCTTTCTAAATCTCTTCTCATCATCTGCCAATTACATTGGAGTTGTTTGCACTGGACACAGCCCTGTTGGTTTAAAGGGCCTGTATTCTCCCCCATGTGTAATCCATTTTTGCAATCTGATTGCCTTTTGGCTTACTTATCAGGTAATCCCTTTCTGCCATGTGATTGCTTTTCTGCTGGTTGATCAAATCAGAATCCTGACCTTCTAAATGCTCTTTGGATGTAACATCAGCTGCCATCATGCCCCAAGTCTTTTTTTCCTGGGGCCCTGGACCTGGGCCCCTCATCTCATTTCCCTAAATTATTCTACACTCTGATGCCCAATGGAGTCCTCTGTTGCATTTTGCACATGGGGTTTTAGATCTTTTCTCACCCTGTCTTCTCACTGTATCTCCATACCTACATTGAGCTCTTAGATGTCCAATTTTTCCACATTGAAAACATCGCCGAGTTTCTCTAGAAGTCCCTTGCAAGGACGGACCCTGTCTTTCCATGTTCATCATTGTCCAGGTGTAAAAAGCATTTGTTCCCACTGTAGCACAATGTCTTATGATCTGCTCTAAAGGAGCATCTTTGTCTAATCCCCATATAATTCTTTTGCAAATCTCATTGGCATTTTCCTTAGCCAGATGTCTGGTCATTATTTCTGTAGCTACATTTTTTCCAATAGTTCTTTTGACAGCAGTTTGCAAATGTCCCACAAAATCTGCAAAAGGTTCATTGGGACCTTGCTCTATTTTAGTGAAAGCCTCTCCCCGATCTTTCTGTCCAGGGAGGACACCCCAAGCTTTTATTGCAGCCTTAGCAATTTGCTCATATATTGTTATAGTATAATTAATCTATTCTGAATTCTCTCCATACTAATCTTCACCAGCTAAGTGCTCAAAAGTGAATTTTGTGTTAACTCCTATTTCCAAATTGCATCTGACTTGGATTTTACATAATTCAGGAAACTCTGCAAGCCATAACAAATTTTCTCCAGGTTCCAGGCATGTCCTTGCTATGGATTTCCAATCATTCGGGGTTAGGACTTCAAAAGACAAACCATCTAGTAACATTTTAATATAAGCTGATGTAGCCCCATAAAAAGGTACAACCTTTTTTCAAATCGTTAATTTTATTCAAATCTAAAGGTGCATATTTTCTCCTTTTATGACCTACAGAGTCAATATCTTCAATCACAGGATATGCATGTGTAAAATCACTTATATCCTGTCCTTCTCTCTTAGCTTTAACCAATGCTTTTTCTAATCTTGTCATAGGCTTAGGCTGCTTCACAGGCAATTCTGTTTGTGTTTCTGCCTCTTCCCCTCCTCCTTCTTGCTCCACCCCTGAAGGGTTAATTGAAGGAGGAGATGGGAGATGCTCCTGTTGCTCAGAATTGTACTTAACTTCATTGTTATCTGATTCATCCTTTTCACCTAGTTTAGTTAACACTTCCCCATTTTGCTCCTTCTTCTCTTCCTTTAGAATACCATTTTTTAAAGCCATTTGGATTAAATTGTAGGTATGAATTGTATCTTTGGAAATTGAGTTTAGTCTGGAACCAAGAGGCAAAATGTCATAAGGGCAATTGTAGTGTTCACCTAATTGCTTTCCTACTAATTCCCATTCATCTGGATCCAATTCTTTTTCCAGAGAAAAACAAGGACATATGACCTTCACAGTTTTTAAAAGTTCAGTAATCTCCTCCAAAATTATAATCAATCCTTGGCTTTTCATAACCTTGATAATGTTCTCCAAACATTTTCCTTGAACAGAAGGCATTTGCCCCATTTCACTATAAGAGATTGCTGGTTTAGCCCTTAACAAGTTAAGTTCCTTATTTATCTATTAGCACGCTCACTCACTTAATCTTTAACAAAGTTTCCTTGTTACTCACAGTTCTGGGTCAGAGAGACTGAGATCTGGAGTGGAGGCTTTTCCACTGGAATCAGGATTGTGTCTGTCCCTGTTCGGGCACCAAATTGCAATAGCCCAGTCTAGCTTCTCTGAAGGGCTCAGAATAAGTCCTTGTCAGGATAAGGAAAAGTCCTTGCCCCACATGTGGACTCCAATTGTATCATGCTGTTGTCTCCAGAAGCTGCCTATCACTCTCTGAGAGGAGATCTGCTGTGTCAACTCAAATCTCTCAGACAGATTCTTCTTCCTGTAGAGAGCCGACTTCCCTTTCTGCAGAGAGCTGCCTCAAGTCTGTCTAGAGCAGAGACTGACTATCTCTGGAGTGCTGCCCTCTTTATCTTCCCAGAGAATGGGCATGGGATAATGCAAGGGCTTCTGGGAAGAATTACTTCAACCAAGGAGCTTGCTCCTCCTAAGCATGCAAGCTCCTCCCCAGGAAAAGCCAGAACTAGAGAATTGTCAAGTACCTACTTAGCACTTAGTAAAAACTTAATATCTCATTATATCATTAGCACTTAGTAAGAACCTAACATTGCCCAATTCTAATTTTTAAGAAATTATTTTCTTTCATTATCTTTGTTATCTCCTTTTCCATTTGGTCAATTCTGCTTTTAAAGGAGTTGTTTTCTTCATTCAATTTCTGTACTTCCTTTTCCAAGTTATTGACTCTTATTTTAATAATTCTCTGTCATTGCTCTCATTACTTTTTTGTATTTTTCTTCTACCTCTCTTACTTAATATTAAAAATACTTTTTGAGCTCTTCCAAAAGATCAATTCATGTTCCTATTTGAGGCTTCATATGTCCACATCTTGACGTTTTTGTTGTCTTCCATATTAGTTTCTTGATCTTCTTTCTAAGCTCTAGCTTTCTGTGGTCAGGGCTTTTTTATTTTTTTTTTCATTTTTTTTTTTTTAATTGGACTCTCCTTCTAGACTACAGGATCACTGTCACAAGCTTCTTGTTGTGGGAGCCAAGAGCCTAGCCAATCAGTTTCTGCTCTAAAGTCTCTAGGGCTTGAGGCTTACCCACTATAGTAGTATAGCCTGGTCTAGTAGAACTTAATGAACACTGTATTCGTAGGACTAGAAATTTGCCTGTTGCACTGGGTCTGGAGGCCTTACAGATGGACTGATGTACCACTGACCTGCTAAGCCAAGATTGCAGGGCCTTAGTTGCTGTTTTATACTGTAAATAAGAGCCTCCTGTTGATTTGTTCAGATACCACCTCTGATGGGCTGTGCTACTCTATTGCCCAAGTGATAAAGATCTTTCTTAAATACTTCTAAGTTATCTTGGTCTGGATATTTGTTTTACTCTATCTTTTTGTGGATTCTATCAATCCAGAATTCTTCTAGAGGCTTGATTTCCAAAGGCAATTAAGGTGAGCTAAGATAACTTGGTAAGACATTTACAATAATCCTTTCTTCTTCTAAGTTAATTAATTGTATGGACCTTTCCTTAACACAGAATGGATATATAACTGAGACAGTTATGTTTACTAAGTGATGGAATCATATCCTTGTTTCATAAATATTTGCATAGTTTGCCTAATTATCCCAAATAAATATGGGAAATTAAAGAGCTTTAACTTACACAGGATTAGATAGCTAATGACAGATGCCAAGACTAAACACAATTAGTTCTTTTTGGAATATAGAAAGAATAAAAATTCTGGGTCAAATAACTAAAATCTTACATCTACTTTTCATTGTAGTAACTCAAGGTATGCTCCAGTAATGCTTACATGATGAAGATTCAATATTGTGTTTATACTGGTCATCTAAGATAACTATAGTATTTGCCATAAAAAAAGAACGGGGAAATTATCTTTTATTTTGATAACAACATAAGGCAAAAGTTATATAAATACCTTATTGCATTAAATCAGTATTAAATCAAGCCAGATGTAATATTTTCCATTTAAGAAGTTTGATATTGTGGAAACTGAGTCAAGAGAATCCAACTTCAGCCCATACCAAAAGTCGAACCATTTCCTGTGAGAACTCTACCTGCAATTCATGCATATAAAATCCTGTAATGTTGTTGGCCTCATAGACAATTGGCTCAGTAGCATTTCTTG